>NC_069002.1:28656664-28658440 GCF_001194135.2 Octopus bimaculoides | reverse complement strand
ATATATATACATACATACAGGTATATATATATATGTGTGTATGCGTGTTCTACTGCCATTTGACAACTGGCGTTGGTGTGTTTACCGTCCCCGTAACTTAACGGTTCGAACAAAAAAAACCGATAAAATAAGTACCAGGTTTTAAAATTACAATAGTGGTGTTGCTTCATTCGACTAAAATTCCTCAAGGCGGTGCCCCAGCATGGCCACCGTCTAATAACTGAAACAAGTAAAAAGAAATATTATTGCATTTACGGCTGCGTAGACTCACTGATACGTTTTCGAACTATCACGACACGTACAGCTTCTATCCTGATCTGGGTAGCAGACGTTTATTTACTCAATATTCAAGATTTCTGCCTCAGGCGTGTAGACTTAGTTTACAGTTGCTGCATCGCCCTTGCTGGTCAGATGTTGCCGAAGGGAAATGAAGCTACATGCGAAAGCTGTTTAAAGCGTTGTTTAAGCCTTCGGCATTTTGTTTTCGTTTTAAGATAGGTTGATCTACTTCACTGATGTGGAAATTTCTGTTATGAGTTAATACTTTTCATGTTTTAACATCAATAACCTCGCTCTCACTTACGGTCTATAGAAATGCATCGTGTGTCAACTGGTTGTTTGCGCAAAGTGCTGAAAATCTTATTGTTTTATTCTGTGGTTATATTCCTTGTTTACGAGGTCTTTGTTAAAAGAAATATGTTCCTTCATGCTTAAATACGTGTTGCATACTTCATTAAATGTCGAAGAAATATTCGGGCCCTGGATGGATATGGAGCGATGTATTGTGTGTGGGTTTCAGCAAAGGTATATGGGTGTAGTTGACTCCACAGAAATCTGGGGGTTTTTTTACCAATAAAAAATCTTCGTCTGAAGATTATTTTGGGACTTAATAAGATGTGAATTGACCTGAGCTCACACACACACGCGCGTGTGCGCATGCTCAGACATGGCTGTGTGGTTAAGAAACTGGCTTTCTTACCACTTAGATTTGGATTCAGTCCGACTGCATGGCACCTTGTGAGTGGATGAAATAGATAGTAACTATGTGTGAAAGGTCACCGGGTACACACACACACACACACACACACACACACTCTCAAAATAGCTAGTTATAAAATCTCAATGAGATGAGAGTAGTAAGTAAACTAACAAGTAAAGCTGATCTCTACAACAATATGGTTGTTCCATGTTACTACTAGTT
Source organism: Octopus bimaculoides (assembly GCF_001194135.2). NCBI lineage: Eukaryota > Metazoa > Mollusca > Cephalopoda > Octopoda > Octopodidae > Octopus > Octopus bimaculoides. The sequence goes on along the minus strand of NC_069002.1, from coordinate 28,657,239 downwards.
TAACCCAAGTCTGATCTTCCGTCAGCTCATTATCAGTGCAGCACTGCACCCTGTACATACATATTGCCAGTAGGGGAGCGAACTCCTACCATCCTCCAGCAGACGACAGAATCGCGAGACCGATTCGGTTTCGAGCCAGTTTGCTCATCCTCAGTCACGAACACTTGGTCGCCAGAGAGATGGCCAGAGAGTCCACTCCAGCCAGCAATATATTGTAAACAAAGCGACCATCGGTCACTGATTTGCAACAAGCAAAATAGCTAGTTGCTGGCAATATATATATATATGTATAGGGTGCAGTATTGCACCGATAACCAGCTTGTGTGTGTGTTTAATATACACGTGTGTGCATCACCCTCACTTGATGGCTGGTGTTATTTTGTTTACATCTCCGTAACTTACGTTTCGACAGAAGATATGGCTAGAACACGTACCAGACTTCAAAAGCAATAAGCATTGGTCTCCATTTGTTCAGCTAAACCCTTTAAAGGCAACACTCCCAGCGGAGCCACTGTCTTACGACTGAAATAAAAGATTATATATATATATATATATATATATATATATATATATAT
>NC_069002.1:28653181-28656358 GCF_001194135.2 Octopus bimaculoides | reverse complement strand
ATATATATATATATATATATATATATATATATATATAATGTGTGTGTGTGTGTGTGTAGTTTAAAATAGTATATATCGGAAATTGAATTTTGATAGTCTTTGATTCTTTGACACGGTAAGAATAACTTGAAAACATTAGTCCTTTTGATGTTGTTTGTAAACATGAAATGCTAACCACAGACGTTTTAACGCATCATGAAAATAGAAGCTTCCGGAACCACTTCAGTCATTTCACATAAATATTAATTTTGTTATATTTTGATTTTCTTTCACTCCAATCGGAAATAGCCTGATACAATTAACTAATTATCAAGTCAATTTTACAAATATTTCTGTGTAGATGTGTGTCTGGGTCTATGTAAATGTGACTGTGTGTGTATATGTATATATATAACAGAAAAGAAAGAAAGAAAAACAGATTGAAAGTTGTTTTCATTTTTAGAAACCTTTTCTCATTTTGAAGACATGACAGTTTTGGAAATATTTTCGTTAGAAAAGCACGCTCCAGTATTATGTGGCTTTTGCAAATTGAATCTATATATGTGAGAAAAAACCCCAGTTAATTTGACAATTTTTCTATTTTTAAGAACCCTTTTGTACTTTTGGAAATATTTGTTTTCAGAGACTTTTTTGTTCCAAAAACACACCTTCCTATTGTTGTTGCTTTCGTACATTGTACCTCTTTCAGTTATTTTTGGGTTTCTTTTTCAAAAATAGTGTTTGAGATTTAGTTCGCGTATTGTGTTGGAATTGAGATGGGATATAGCTATAGTTAGTGTTGTTTCTGTTGAACACCCGAAAACAAATGTTGCCTTTAAAGAGGAGTTTATCGATTACCGTCAAGAACTGTTTAGCAATTCTCATCCATCTTAAATGGTGATTATACATTAAAATGAAATATAAGTATGAAAACCTGCAAAAAAAAAAAGCAGAGAATTATCTGCATCGTTAGAGCGACGGACAGAATGCTCTGAGGTATTTTTCTGATTCTAAGTTCAAATACTCGAAGACAACTTTGACTTTCATCCATTCAGGGTCGTTAAGGAAAGCACCAATCCAGGGCGGTGGATTAGCGGAAACGTTAGGGAGTCAGGCGAGATGGCTTGTTCGAGTGAGGTCTTTATTGATTATTTTAGTCTCAACTCAGCCCAGATAGAGGCCTACGTTTAATGGAATCCATCAGTAACCATTCCAACTATTTACATTCTGACAAAGAGCTTTCCAAACAAACAATGGTACTAGGTTGTATTGGCCCAAATCGACGTCTTTGGATAAACGTTGCTGACCTGAAGAGAGGAAGCTTGTATGCGTGGGCAACTGCTGGCCATTTTGGAAAAAAAAATCTTGTCCACGTCTTCACCGATATGTACATTTATATGATCGACATTGACCAACAGAGGTCACTTAATAAAAACGCAGGCCGTGTGGTAGGAAACTTGCTTCCCAGCCACATCGTTCGGCTTCAGTCTCATTGCGTGGCACCTAGGTGCAGGCATGGTTGTGAGGTAAGAAGCTTGCTTCTCAACCACATGGTTCCGGGTTCTGTCCCATTGCGTGGTACCTTGGGCAGGTGTCTTCTATAACCTCGGGCCCTCCAAAACGTTGTGAGTGGATTTGGTAGACGGAAACTAAAAGAAGCCCGTCATATATATATATATATATATATATATATATGTGTGTGTGTGTGTGTGTGTGTGTGTGTGTGTGTGTGTGTGTGTGTGTGTGTGTGTGTGTGTGTGTGTGTGTGTGTGTGTTATTGTCTGTGTTTGTCCCCACCATCGCTTGACAACTGATATTGGTGTGTTTATGTTCCCGTATCTTAGCGGTTCGGCAAAAGGGGATAGAATGAGTACTAGGCTTACAGAGAATAAGTCCTGGGGTTCGATTTCTCCAACTAAAAAGCCCTTTAAGGTGATGCTCCGGCATGACCGCTGTCAAGTGACTGAAACAAAAGAATATGAGAGAAGAGAAAGCTAGTTACTGCTGGATCACTTTTAAACATTGGTCAACACTATAGCAGTTGACCTGGGGTTAAAATAAACTACTACTACTACCACCGCCAAACAATTGCATTCTTAATAAATAAGAGATATTGAACAGAATCTCTAGAAAGTAGAGCTTTTTTTAAAAATTTCCACTGGGTATTGTGGGAAAATATTTTTCAATAAATTGTATTTCTCGTATAATGTAAGGCGTTCGATCTTGACACTTCTGTCATTCGATTCGGGATTGTAAATTGTGGTGTTGATTAACTGATCGTCTGCACGGTCTAAATCCGATATTGAAGCGCCTTGAGCTTGCTTTTCCCAACTATCAAAGTTAAATGGGGTGTGAAGTTCTAAAGAAGCGAATTAACCAGGGATTGTTTGATCCCTAAGGAATGGAACTTTTCAAAGTTAATAGCTTCATATTTCATTAGATATTCTATCGCAAACACGAGAGAGATGCTGTGGCTGTTGCTATGAATAAATGGATTATACTACGGAGTAGTTTCTCTGTGCTAATAATAATAATAATAATAATAATGATAGATGAAAACCTAACGCTGGCAATATGTTAAAACGTTTTAGAAACAGTCATGTGTGAGACTAGATTTTATTCATATTCACTTGAAATAATAATTCTTTGTCCTAAAGGCACAAGGGAGGAAATATTTATAGAGAAAGGAACTTGATTACACCGACCTAAGTGCTCAACTGGTACTTTATTGTATCGATTCTGAAAGGGCAAAAGGGTAAATTTGACTTCGGTGGCATTTGAACTCGCAATGTAAAGAGTTGGAGAAATGTAGGTAAGCATTCTGTTCGGCGCGCTAAAGAATTTGCCGGTTCTATCGCTGTCATAATAATAATAATGCTTTCAAATTATGACTAAAGGCGAGCAATTTTAGAGGGCTGAGACAAGTGGAAAACATCTACCCCTGTATTCAAGTACCCCGGAACGGCAAAAGGCAAAGTTGGCTTCGGTTGCATATGAACTTAGAACTCAAAGAATCGGAAGAAAAGCTGCTAAGCATTCGGTCCGGCACTCTCTCGATTCTGTCACCTGGCAATAAAAGTTTCAGGTTTTGACGCAAAGCCAGCAATTTCAGGGTGGTGGGTGGGGTGGGGCAAGTCGATTACATCAATCTCCAGTACTTCAGTGATGCATTATTTTATCGACCCCAAAAGGGAAAAA
>NC_069002.1:28651666-28652869 GCF_001194135.2 Octopus bimaculoides | reverse complement strand
TAACGTTTCTGCCAGCTCGTTGCCTTTAATAATAATCTTTTCTACGCGAGACACAAGGCCCGAAATTTTGGGGTAGGGGGCCAGTCGATTAGATTGATCCCAGTACGCAACCAGTACTAAATTTATCGACCTCTAAAAGATGAAAGGCAAAGTCGACCTCGGCGGAATTTGAACTCAGAACGTAACGGCAGACGAAATAACGCTAAGCATTTCGCCCGGTGTGCTAACAATTCTGCCAGCTCACCGCCTTTAATAATAATAATAATAATGATAACAACAACAAATTTTATATGTTATTATTATTCAATATACAGCTAAAAAAATTTAAGAGATGCATAAACCGCGTTGTTTCTTTATTGGTGACTGATATGTCAAATATTTCACCTAACTTAACAAATATCATTCTGCCAATTTATGACAGGGAGATAAAAGTTAAGAGAATAGAGACAGCTATGTTCATTGTTCAGTTATTAATGAGATGTCATCGGTCACCGAAGCCCTACTACAGAATTGTGAATGGAATAGAAATAAGTATAGCAAACAACAAACATTTTACTGCGTTTCATTGTATGATGTTGTCAAGAACAACGCGGGAACTTTAGCAATTAAGAGACGTGGCCTTTTCAAAAACTAAACAGGACTGCTGTTAAAAATCTCATCGAAGATACTTGTAGCGAAATTAATGCCAGTAAGATTTACGTATTTACCACCTTGGAGCTCAACGCTGCTTTAAATTGGAATGACTTCAAATCTTACATCAGCCTTTAATGTCCTCGATTTTTACTTTGAATTCTGGCTTTGTCAAAGAGTTGATATATTCTTTAAGAATTGTGTGTGTCTTGGCAAAAATATTTCAAGTTTACAAAGTGAATACATACATACATACATACATTTGTGTGTATATATATATATATATATATATAAAATCAATCGCCACATGAAAGCGAATGTTACTGCTAGTTTAACCCCCGGCAGATTCTACGCCAGCTGGTTATCCGTGCGAGGGGTTCGCTCCTCTTGCTAACAATATATTGTATATAAAGGGTGCAGAGTCACACCGATAACCAGCTGGCGGAGAATCTGCCCAGGGTTAAACTAGTAGTAACATTCAACAGCCACTTTGATGTGGCGACTGGCTTTACATTTTGGTATAGTTACTACTCTACTCTATTCTCAAAATTTTACAAGTAGCTATTTTGTATA
>NC_069002.1:28649391-28651349 GCF_001194135.2 Octopus bimaculoides | reverse complement strand
ATTAATTTTATTACTAATTGACGATTCCCTGCCCTGCATATCTATATATATATATATATATATATATATATATACAGAGAGAGAGAGAGAGAGAGAGAGAGAGAGAGAGAGATTACTTGGCCACCTCATCATCTGGCCGTTTCTCAGCTTAACCAAAGTGTTGCCCTCGAGTTGCCAATGAATAGTAGACTTGCTACCGTGCCTTTCCTGGGTAGAATCATCACAAGTGATGAAAAATACGATTATCTATAATTGTATCCGATGACATCAGCGATGGTTAGTACCCAGTGGAAAGGAGTCCATCCCCAAACCAAGACTACACGAGAAAAAAAGTTATGATCTGTTTTGTGGGATAGGAAAGATATTGTCTATCATGAAGTGTTAGTGTTAAACCAAAAATACATTTTGTTAACGCGAAGTTTTGTCGTTAATTGGAAGCATTGCATAAACATTAATCGGAAGAGCGCCCATCCTTGATAAATCGTAAAAAAAGTATTGCTGCTACGTGATAATGCAACAACACATTGACCAAGCCAATGGGATAAAAACTATGGTGCTGAGTATAAAAGTTTTGCATCATCCTTCTCGTTGCTCCGACTTTGCTCCATCTGGCTGCCATCATTTCGTATCATTGCAACGTTATTTAGAAAAAACAAAAATTTTGTTTTCAATTGTGGAGAGATTAAAAATAATGTGTAGGGGGTGGTCCTTTTTTTTGCTTCGATGCCTGAAGAATTTTACGCCAGAGAAATCAAGAATTTCTCAAATACACGGGATTATGGTAGTAATGAAGGGAAATATTAACTTGATTAAATACATCAATTAAGACAAAAGAAGCATTTGTTTGTCATCCATCTTGAGATGCGGCAAGAATTTTTTGATAAATATACAAATGTTTGTGTAGGTATGTCTATATGTTTACATGTGTATAGGTTTGCAGGGGTGTATATATATTGGAATGAATATGTATATATGTATGTATTCATGCGTATATATATTTGTATTATGTATATATACATACACACAAACACACATATACGGGTACAGGCTTCCTATGTGAATATAAAGTGTGTATTAGTCTTCAGTGGATTTGGTTTAATTGAATAAAAATCCAAATATCTCCTAAGCTGATGGCAACAGCAAACACAAGACACAAGAGTAAACTACATCTTGAACATTATTATTATTATTATTATTATTGCTGAAAACAAACAGCTACGTGAAATGCTTTTTGTTTTATACAAGTAAGTCACATTATAAAACTCAGCTATCTGCTACTTGATGGGAATTACTAAAAACAGCTGCCAGTAAGGAAAATAAAATCGGAGAAATTTTTTTTGTGTTTTTATAATAGATTGAAAAAAGAAAAAAGAAATTAAATATGATGATGATGATGACGACGATGATGATGATAGAAAAAATGAATCTCAAATGAAAATTGGTCAGCCATGCGTAAGAAAGATTTTCTCAACGGACATAAAAAACTAGTCATAGATCTAATCTTGTTCTTCATAATCCATCTGAAGAATTTTCTGAAAGCCATCGAACGGATACACACAAGCATAAAGTTATTATTACACACGTACATATACACACATACACACATATACATATATGCTTATAAAAATATTCAAAGATTCCTATAAGTAAATAAAGAAAGGATAAATGTATAAATAAAACAACAAACTAAACAAGATATTGAAGCCTATGAAAAACTTCTCCGAAACATGTGTATGAACATCAAAACATGCATATAAACTTATTCGGAAAGATAATACATGTTGCATATAATTAAAAGTAAGTGTGTATATGTACACACACACACACACACACACACACACACACACGTGCACATATACACGTGCGCATAAATATATATCTATATACATAAGTATATATATATAAATACACACAGTTTATGTTCTTTAACTGCTTATATATATATATATATATATATA
>NC_069002.1:28645684-28649295 GCF_001194135.2 Octopus bimaculoides | reverse complement strand
TTATATAACTTTCTATGTGTATATACATATATGCTTTTAAACTACACGTTATTTAACTGTATGTTCATATGTATATACATACTTTCTTACAACACATACCCACACGTTTTTATGTGTGTATCAGTATATGTGCATGTGTGTATACTGTACACACACGTGAATATATATATATATATATATATATATATATATATATATATTTGTATGTGCGAGTGCGTGTAAAATGTAAAGCTATCTGTTTTTATGTAGTTAAACATTGCAGAATATATATATATTTAATAGTTTAGAAATGTAGCTGGAAAGATAACATAGCAAATTGTATGGTTGCGAATGTGTATCTGTGTAAATATTTAAATAATATTAATATATGCATTCTGGTATAGTAAGCGTGAAAGTGTATGCATTCTGTTATGTTAATCGTTCATGTACGTGCAGGCGTGTGTGGGTGTATGCATGCGTGTACCTGCACGGCTTGCATACATTCGTTCTTGCAGAAACACCACGGCATTTGCTTCTGTGTTTATCTAAATTGCGACACAGCTATTGTTCGTTTCTCTCTATCGACGCCATTTTCAATTTTGATAGTTATTATGTTGTCGACGTCGTGTCAAACACTTACCTCGAGATGGCAAAAACAGTACTGGGCATTATTCACAAATTCTGTTCTCTATGTAGTTTGACTGTTTAAAAGCCGTGATGGCATTGAAACGAGACTGTAATAGATTCGTCTATGCTGTATCACTCTCATTTGTGGATTAATATTTTGTTTCTTTGTAGCGTATTACCTCACAAAATAACTGCCGTAAAGCAGTTTGGGGACGTCAGAAACATTGCCTTTATGTGCTTTTACGTTAAAATATTTAGCTACTCTTTACGCAAAAGTAATGTTGAGCTCAACTCCCTATGGACATTCAATATAGTTTCTCTTAACTTCATTCATATTGTCTTCTAATAGACATGACTATGAAGTAAGAGGCTTGCTTCCCAACCACATGAATTCGGATGCAGTCTTACTGCGTGGCATCTTGAGCAAGTATCTTATAATATGCCCTCGGGCCGATCAAGACCTTGTGAATGGATTTGTTAGACAGAAGGAAATCTTTCGTGTGTGTGTGTAGGTAGGTAGGTAGGTAGGTAGATAGATGTTTTTCTCTGTCCCCTCCGCTCGTCAACCAGTGTTGATCTGTTTACATCCCTGTAACTGAGCAGTTTAACAAAAGACAACGATAGAACAGGTACCATTTTTTAACATTTTATTTAAGAAAATAAGTACTGTGATTGACTGTCCGGCTAAAACCCATTAATGTGGTGTCCCAGTTTAGCCGCAGTATAATGGCTGAAACAAGTAAAAGATGTGAGTCGTAGACTGTTACCAGGCTGGGACACGGGGACCTTACGATTTGACCTTTGATCTTTAATTCGGTGTGCAAGAGAAAGTTCGATTTCGCAGGTCTTTGGCAAATATTCAATCATTTCATAATGACGAGCCACCTAGTTCTGACAGAAGTCTTAAATTTTAAACCTGTCACCTTTAAGGTGAGAATGAAGTCGACTGTTTAGAATTTCTCACTCTTCGAAATTTCATTCTCTCCTTTGAGTCAAATTGATCAAAACTGCGCCATTCTGTTTCTCCCAGCTAAACCCAGTTTGCCTTCCGTCTGTTCAGTGAAGAGCAATTTCTGAAATCGGAAATTTATTAGTTTTGTGCTGCAGACGAGAAACTCAATGATTTTATGGCGTGAAAATGAGAAAGGCTTATTTAGATATCGTGCAACAGAACTATATTAGCATCATTATTGTTATTGATATTATTATTATTATTATTGAAGATCAGGTTGAATGTGTTGAAAGGTGATGTATTTACTTGAATCATCGTTTAAGGATATATGAGGAAGGCTGTCGGTCCGATTTGCAATACAGTCTGCTGAAAGAATAAGTTTCGTTCGTTTTAACGTCCATTTTTTTCCATGCTCGCATGGGTCGGACTAAATGGTTTTGAGAACCCCATATCACCAGGTACGCGTCATGACAGATTTAGTCTCTTATACTACAATACTTCACTATGAATGTACTTTGAGTGAACCCTTAAATTTGCCATAAAGATACTTTGTTTCTATCGCAGATTTGTGCTCCTGAAGTCCGTTTAGAGTATCAGACATCGAAGTAATTCTCATATTAAATTTTGTTAGTTCTAACGTTTAGTAGAAGCAGCGGTTTAGTAGAATCTGTACAAAGTTGGGGAAATGCATTGTAGGATCTCTTATTGCTATTTACGTTCTGATATCAACTTCATCAGTTATCTTTCGGGGTCGATAAAATGAAGTGCCAGTCGACCCTTCCTGTTAAATTTCTGGTCTTGTGTAATGTCAGAAGCATTTTGTCTGACGCGCTAACGGCTCTGCCAGCTCGCCGCCTTAGCCACGAAGACTGCCGACTTAAAGGTGCACGATTTGCTACCGACAATTTGGACAATATCTCATTAAATGTTAGCTTTTAAAGATTCTACAAGAATATATATATATGGATGTTTGGGACAATAAACATCAGCTGAGGTTTTGATGGAATAGAAAGCAAACCATGACGTTATCGAGTTATATTTATATCGGAAAACTGTCGGCGTGCAAGAGGGTAGACTCTACCGAATGCGATCGAGGTTTATGTAGTGACGTCAAACTGTGCGACGAATATGAAGTGTACGACTGATGTATGTCATCTAATATATATGAACTGAACGTTACAAAATGAAAACGCTTAAATATCAAACTGGTTAACAAATACTGAACACACACATATAATATACATATATACACATACATAATGTATATATATTTGTGGAAAGGTGCGTGGCTTAGTGGTTAGGGTTTTCAGCTCACGATCGTATGTATGGTTGTGAGTTCGATTCCTGGCGGCGCATTGTTTTCTTGAGCAAGACATTATTTCACGTTGCTCCAGTCCACTGAGCTGGGGAAAATGAGTAATATCTGTAATTCAAAGGGCCAGTCTTGTCACATTCTGTTACGCACTGAATCTCCCTGAAAACTACGTTAAAGGTACACATGCTTGCGGAATACTCAGCCACCTGCACGTTAATTTCACGAGCAAGCAGTTCCGTAGATCGATTCAGTTGGAACAGTCATCGTTGTAACCGACGGAGTACCAGTTATTTGTGTGTTTGTGCCTCAGTGTGCGTGAAAAGCACCCTATGTATGCTTTTATCTTGTTTCAGTCAGTGGACTGAGGCCATGCTGGGACACCGCCTTTGAGGGTTTATCCCAGTGGTTCTCAACCGGGGTCCCCTTGGTGTGGGGAGGGATCCATATAGGATTTGCAATAAACTGGTTTTACTTCTATACAAAGTATTTTAACAACTTTTTATGCAATTTACTCTTTTACTCTTTTACTTGTTTCAGTCATTTGACTGCGGCCATGCTGGAGCACCGCCTTTAGTCGAGAAAATCGACCCCAGGACTTATTCTTTGTAAGCCTAGTACTTATTCTTTCGGTCTCTTTTTGCCGAACCGCTAAGTTACGGGGACGTAAACACTCCAGCATCGGTTGTCAAGCGATGGTAGGGGGACAAACACAGACATACAAACACACACACACACACA
>NC_069002.1:28643645-28645006 GCF_001194135.2 Octopus bimaculoides | reverse complement strand
ACACAGACGCCCGCGCGCATTTAAGTCACTTTAAGTTATATTATAATACATATATTTAAAAAATGCCTTTTCCTTTATTACAAATATGTAAAAACAAAACACCTGTAATACACACACACACATATGTACACACACACACACACACACACACACACACACACACATACACACACACATGCATACGCACACTTACACACAAGATGTGAGTTTGTGTGTAGTAGGTACGTATGTCTGCCGTTTGTGTTTGTATATATAACATCAGATATTATTCCAAGTGGAATCTTCTTTCTCCTCTAAGAGTTTCTTTATCTATTCATGTTCAACGAAGCGTATAAGAATTATATTAAAAAGTTGCTGTTTTTGTTTTAATAACGAATAATTGACGACACACCTACATACACTTGCTTCCATGCGTGTCTGCATTATGTCTGTATGCTCTGTATGTATACATACACAGATATGAATGTCTGTATCAATGCATCCTATCTAAATGTGCTTCACCTCTATGTTTACACTTTCTGATACTCACGTGTATAAAAATACGCCTCACAAAGCACATGGTGTGTGTTTGTGTGTGTGTGTGTAAAATACGCGTGATATGTGTGTGTGCACGTATGTATACGTGAATCTATAAGTATGTATATTTATATGTGTGTGTGTGTATGCATACGTATGTGCATACATATGCATGGATGCATATATGTCTCTACACACATACACAGAAAGACTGTTATGTATGCATGTGCACGGATGTGTACGCATATTATAAGCCTGTGTCTCTGTGTGCGCTTGTGTACATTTGTAATTTAAGTTTGTGTATGTATGTATGTATGTACGTATTTGTATAATTATATATATATATATATATATATATATATATATATATATGCATTTAAATTCAAGTTTATGTGCAACTGTTTGGTTATCTCTATAATACAATACTGGATCATGAGTTGCGCCCCCAGCCATCTCTGCTGTTATAAACACATACAGTGTAGAGTGCATAAAACAATGCTTATATATACAGTCCAATCATTGCTCAGCCAGCCGAAACTTCGAAGTGGCTATCAATAATATTCTTGTTGAATAATAATAAATTTGTACTCTACCAAATGTATCGAATAAACCTCGATTTAATTGGTTTTCATCTTCTCAGAGTTGATAAAATGAATACCAATTGAACACTAAGGGTCGATGTAATCGACTTATCCCCTCCCCCGAAATTACTGATCTTGAGCCAAAAATTTAAAGCATCGCTGACCATTACATTTATATATTTTTCTCTACTTGTTTCTCTCCGTGTTTCTTTCAGTGTTCCTTTCAGTTGAAGAGCATAGGCTCGAAACGTTAAAGACTTTCTC
>NC_069002.1:28641546-28643545 GCF_001194135.2 Octopus bimaculoides | reverse complement strand
ATATATATATATATATAGATATATATATATATAGATATATATATATAAATTGAGAGATAGATAGTTCTCTTAGGCATGGTGATAGTAGTAACCTGGCGTTAGAACTCGATATACACACGCTTCAGAAGAAAATGTCAGTCGAGAGACAGAGCAATGAGAAATTAGAATAACAAATGAATGAATAATTATGAACTTCATTAGCTTACGGTTGTTTCTTCTATATGAAATGTACACACACACACACACACGTAGCTGAGTGGTAAGTTTGCTTAGCGACAAGGTTCTGGGTTCAGTCCTACTGTGTGGTACCTTAGGTGTCTTCTGCTCTAAGCCCCGGCCCCACTAAAGCCTTGTGTGGAATTGGTAGATGGAAACCAAAGGAAGCTTATAGTGTGTGTATCTGTGTTTCTTTGTCCCTTATCATTGCTTGTCAACCGGTGTCGGTTTATTTATATTCCCGCAACTTAGAGATTCGGCATAATTACCGAGCTTCAGAAAAATAAGTACTGGGCTCGAGTTATTCGACTGAAACTCTTCAAGGCGATGTCCCAGCATGGCCGCCGCCCAATGACTGTAGCAAGTAAAAAAAAAAGTATATAAATATACAGATTTTTGTGAGTTTGTGCACGCATCTGCTTAAGATACGCACAAATATAAATTGATATATCTTCATAAATAAAATGTGTGTGTATATATATCTCCTCTTTTGTTATACATATATATATATATATGAATTTAAGATTGTGTGTGTGTATACAATTTGAAATTTTATACAGTTTTTAAAAACATTGGATATTTATATCGAAAACAACAACAACAATATTTTGCAAGTTCATTTCCAATAAAAGTGTCAGCTACTATCAAGAAAAGTTTTCTGTTAAATCTGTTGACTTTAAACTAGTTACTTGTGTACAAAACACACACATAAGCACATACGTTAATAAAATACACACACTTATGCATAAATGTATATATTCATAAATCCATATGAATAAATGATATACGAAGCCTACATACATTACACATATGAATGCATAATTTATTGTGTGTGTTTGTGTGTATATATGTATGTGTTTATAGAAAAAGCCCAAGAATATGTAAATAATAAAACTAACTTTTAGGTACAAATATTTATTTGAAAATAGGAATTGACAAACATACGCACAGACACATGTACGAACAAATCCATATATATATATATATATATATATATATACATACATATATATATATATATACATATATATATATATATATAAATATATATATATATGTATGTATATGTATACATATGTGTATGAATATATTTGTGAACTTATGTAAGCATGTTCATATATCATATAATATACATATGTTTGTGTGTGTGTATGAATTCATGTATGTATATATTAGTATGCTTTCATGTGTGTATATACATATGTGTCTATGTTCATATACGTATGCAAATATATGTGCACACATACACACACAAATGTTTGTATATAATTTGTAGATAGAATATTGTGTATGTATGTGTGTGTGTGTGTGTGTATATATATACATATCACTTGTATAGTTGTGTATGTCTATATGTATAATGTACACATCACAGAATCTACCATATTCTTGTACATCTATAGTCTTCATATAATCATAGGTGTGTGTAATGAGAATTAAACAAGAAAGTACATGCAACCAGCTTCATAACACAACTGTTATTCATTGATTGAACAGAACAACTAGAATGATCTCAGAGTCGCTTGTATACGATCGAAAACACGCCTTCGTCTTTGCTTTCTTGTATTCAACTGATTAAACTTACAGCAAATGAATAGAATAAACAAATGTGTTTATATTATCAATAGCTGTATCATAAAGGAGTTTGTGGAAGTTTGTGAAACTGTACACATGAGACACTTACGCACTTTTACGCAACGTGTACATATGGGTGTATGTGAGTATATATATATATATATATATATGTATATATATATATATATATATATATATATATATATAT
>NC_069002.1:28638930-28641183 GCF_001194135.2 Octopus bimaculoides | reverse complement strand
ATATATATATATATATATATATGGGAACAAGTTATGTAACTTGATTAGCAAACGGCTGTTTCTGCTGTATGATGCAATGTACGCAATTATGAGTGCATTGCATCTCACACCAGAAACAGCTGTAGTTCATTACACAAGTTCTTGTTTCCTTGTCATTTATATAATCTCTTACTACGCTCTGTACTCGACTAACGCCTTTCTCTGAACGATACGCATATTCAGTTCTAACACCAGGTTTATTAGTATCGTCCGACTATTAATTATACTATCAGAGCATGAAACTTATATCTTGTGTGTGTGCGTGTGTATAGTTTACTTTACCATTAAAGTTGTTGTTGTTGGCACTCCGTCGCTTACGACGTCGAGGGCTCCAGTTGATCCGATCAACGGAACAGCCTGCTCGCGAAATTAACGTGCAAGTGGCTGAGCACTCCACAGACATGTGTACCCTTAACGTAGTTCTCGGGGATATTCAGCGTGATACAGTGTGACAAGGCTGACCCTTTGAATTACAGACACAACAGAAACGGGAAGTAAGAGAGCGAAAGTTGTGGTGAAAGAGTACAGCAGGCTTCGCCACCATCCTCTGCAAGAGCCTCGCGGAGATTTCGGCTTTTTCGCTCAAACACTCACAACACCTGGTCTGGGAATCGAAAACGCGATCCTATGACCGCGAGTCTGCTGCCCTAACCACTGGGCTATTGCGCCTCCATACCATTAAAGTAATAACAGCAAAAAAAGTACTTCGTCCAGTGAGAGATAAATATTGTTCAATGTAAATAGTATATGGTTATGAACTAGTAGTTTCATACGCTGGAGATATTTTCTAGACAAACTTTAATAATATGCTTACTGTCTCTGAGTAATCTTTGGGTTCTGAGCACGCGGCCTATACAAGTTACAAATCAGGACAATAGAACAAGAGAAATTACGAGAAAAAACTAGAGGATGTTGGATGAAAAATTTGAATCTTTTATGAATAAGTTGCAGTTGAGTTTATACAATAAACTCCGTCGTATATGAGGAAGTTTTCGGCACATGAACAAAAGTAAGGCCACTAACTTGGCAAACCACGTATGGGACTTAAAGACCAACTCCATGCCATATACAATCAAGTGGAAAATCGTAGAAAAATCCATGCGGTATGTTAATGGATCTAAAATATACCAAATTATGGGTAGCATAGCTGCTGAACATTAGACCAGAAATGTTTTATCAAATGCAAACAGAGGGCCAGTTTCTTGAGAGAGGGGAATAACTATAAGCATGTGACTGGTTTAGACAGAACATACTTCTACTATATACAACAGAGGTGCTACAAAACATTGCTGGGAAAATGTGGAAGGAAGGATATTACGAAGTGCAAATCTGAAACAATCTTGGTTGTCTATGCTGGATAAATACGTTACAGATCACACTGAATCAGCTCGTTACAGTCCAAAATAAATCTCTTAGAATCATTACAATTGACGGAGTTAAAAGCGTTAAACCGCGGAGTCAAAAGCTTAAGACATAACATGGTTGATGCATACCTTTCTACATAACATAATGCTAGCACCAAAGTATTATTGACGCAGTTTTAAAAAAGCTAATTCATTAATTCCTGCTCATGACTTCTACTACAGCCGATGCCAAAAGCACTGTCTGGAAAGAAACTTTCTGCAGACGACTATCAGACTTTGGAGCAATCTTCCAAAGATTATTGGCTACAGACGTTGAAAGACTGAGTGAATAAACATCTCCTGCCTCTCTTTCTTTCTCTCTCTCTCTTTCTCTCTTTCTCTTTCTCTTTCTCTCTCTCTCTTTCTCTCTTTCTATTTCTCTCTCTCTCTATCTCTCTCTTTCTCATCGACATAAATACAAATTCATTGAAAATAAGCATTCATGTTTCAGTTATTAGACTGCGGCCATGCTAGAGCGCCGTCTTGAAGTATATTAGTCGAACGAATCGACCCCAGTAGTTATTTTGTTGTAAAGCCGCGTACATATTTTATCAGTTTTTTGCCGAAGCGTTAGCTTACTGGACGTAAACATACTAAGATCGGTTTCAAGCGGTGGTGGGTCACACACACACACATTTATATACACTCAATTGACTTCTTTCAGTTTTTTTCCATCAAATCCATTCAGAAGGCTTTAGTCGACCAGAAGCTTTAGTAGAAGACACTTTCCCAAGGTGCCATGCAGTAGGATTGAACCTGGAACCATATGCTTCGGAAGCAAACTTCTATCCACGCTTTCACGCACGCGCGC
>NC_069002.1:28638077-28638745 GCF_001194135.2 Octopus bimaculoides | reverse complement strand
CACACACACACACACACACACACACACACACACACACACACACACACACACACACACGTGAAGCTGAATAATACATTCACTTCATTGGTTATGCGGAAGGCTTTCCGGGCGGTAAAATGACGCAGTGGAGGAATTTGGAACAGAATCAAATAAATAAAAAAAGCCATCTGTGTATCATACTAAACGTATATACACCTCCTCAAAGGCTTGATACAGTGGGTTTTGTCTTATAAATGGATGATGACATATACAAGCAAAAATGCTAGGTCTAAAATCTGAGATCAACACAGTAGTCTGCTAGAAGGTGGAAGGGGTTCGCTCCCCTACTTGCGATATCTCGGATGCAGCTGTGCATAGTTAACTAAAAAGAGGAGATACCCTCTTGGTGTTAAAAATTGCAGTAAAGTCCCTTTGAATGGACAGCCATGTTGAGGTGGCTACAAACATTACCTATATATATATATATATAGTTAATAAAAAAAAATACAAGAGGAAAAAACAACGCGAGGATGTGGTACATGCAAAGTATTAACAAACGCCCAGGGAAGGAAAGGAAGTTAGTTTTACGTTTCGAGCAAACCTCTTTTTCAGAAACGGGAGACAGGAAAAAGTCCAAGAGAAAAGGAAGATGGAGGTAAAAAATCGCCAACAATCCACATGTAGTTTAT
>NC_069002.1:28616278-28633448 GCF_001194135.2 Octopus bimaculoides | reverse complement strand
TTGTGTGTCTAGGGTGGGAGGAGGAGAAGTTGAGATAGGAGTGTGAGTCTGTTTGTTTGTGGAGGATGCTGACCGAAATGTCGAGAAAGGGGACAGAGGTGTCAGAGACAGTACAGGGACGGGCTTCTTTTCAGTTTCCGTCTACCAAATCTACTCACAAGGCTTTGGTCAGCCCGAGGCTATAGTAGAAGACACTTGCCCAAGGTTCCACGCAGTGGGACTGAACCCGGAACCGTGTGGTTGATAAGCCAGCTACTTACCACACAGCCACATTTTTTCCATTCTCTATTTGCTTCCAAGGTCTTTTCTTGGATGCAATGAATTTCGAACCTTATTGGTTATTGCCGTAATGTCTTTCACTGATAAGGAATCCCCATGTTGTATATTCTTCTTCAACAGAAGAACAAGAACAATGAGGGAAATGTTCTAAAGATGAAGAGGAGGAATTCAACAAATGCATTACGGCATCACAAGAAATGAACCCAAAGATCATTGAAGCTAATGTTGTAGCACTGGAGTTAACGAAGAAATTTTGATCAAGCATGGTGCTTTCGAAAAAGGTGGACATTGTGTTGAGAAATTGTTTGGAGCAAAAACTCGCAGCCGTTTCACTATCAAACGGTATTTTTGAAAGGAGGATCGGAGACACGCCTACAGACATCAAGAATCAAGTTGTGCAGGATATCAATTCAGCAAAATTTGGTTTATTTTCCGCTCATCTTGTTGAATCGACTACTATGGCATGATGTTCTGTTCCCTGCTGCTGGTGTGATTTGAATGGTATGCTCTTTCTGGTTCATTTAAAGAAGAGTTTCTCTCTTGTTCTCTTCTGAAAACAACCACCAAGGTCTCAAAGTTTAAGGGCTAATGTCTATGGGTGCTGCACAAATGCAGCACCAGCTAGTTTGGGGACAAAATGTTTTTGCTTGTGTGGAAAGCGAGCGCCGGAAGTGAAAAACATTCATTGTTTGGTTCTTCGTCATACACTAGCCTCAGAAACACTGCCAGCTCCACAAGAGATTTTCGATCAAGCAATTCAAATTGCCAATTTCGTCAAAGAGGAAACTTTCTACAGTATCATACATACGTTCGATGGCTCTCGAAAGGAAATGTAACTGACCGAGTATCTGAGCTGAGAGATGAGCGTAAATTATTTTTTGAAGTTCAAGATGAAGAACTTTTTGCCTGATTAGGTGATGAGGAATGGCGAGCGTGTTTTGTCTGTTTTGTAGATTGTTTTTGAACAGTTGAACAAACTGAATCTCTAAAGATTAAAAAGGAATACAAACATCATAAAATCCATAGCATTCTTGAAAGTTTTCATGTGAAACATGGAAAATTGGAAGAGAAAGGTCAGTATTAAAAAGATTGCAATGTTTGAAATACTGTCACTAATTCTTGTTGCTGGTGACGAGGATCAAGAACTCCAATTAATAAGAAAGAAATTAAATTAGAGTATTTAACAGCTCTGGGAAATGAATTCGGATATTTTCTGGGTGGGAGCTGTCTCGTTTGTAATCACATGGTTTGGGATTCAGTCTCACTGTGTGGCACATTAGACTACGATAGGACCGTACTGATCAATGTCTTGTGAACGAATTTGATAAAAGGAAAACTATGTAGAAGTCTGCAGCGTGTGTGTCCGTTTATTTGCAACTATCGCTTAGCAACCAGTGTCAGCTTGTGTACGTCCCCGTAACTTAGCATTTCGACGAACTCCTTCAAAGAGGTGCCCCAGTAGCAGAAACAGCTATCTGGGTATTTTGTTTGGTCAACCTGTTGCAGAGGAAAACAAAACAATGAAATAGATTTAAGGTCGAAAATTCCCTGCGTTAGACCCTTTCAAGCAGTCCTTCATGCATCCCAGAATTAACAAAATAAAAAAAAGTAGGTTTTCCCATTAGAGTGAAGCAACGTTCTACTGGTGGTTTTAGATTTACTGAAGAATTGTGCTGTAAACTTTGGTCTGTTAAGTAATCTGTTACGAATATGTAAAAGTATTGTACTTTATTTCAAGATTTAAAGTCCTTCAACGTTTTCAGTTGTTATTAAATCTGTATAATTCCACTATAAAAACAATGCCTAATAAATATTTTTCGTATGTTTCACTCATTGGACTACGGCCATGCTGTAGCATCGCCTCGAAGGGTTGAGTCGAAGAAATTGACCCCGGGTTTATTTTGAAAGTCTGGTACTTATTCTGTCGATCTCTTTTGCCTAATTGCTTGATTACACGCACATAAACAAACCAGCACCAGTTGTCATGTGGGGAAGGGAGACAAACACAAGAGCACACACATACATACATACACGTATGCGACGAGATTCCACACAGTTTCTGTCTACCAAATTCACTCAGAAAGCATCGGTGAGCCTAGGGTTATAGAAGACGACATTTGCCGAATGAACCACGCAATTGAACTGAACCTAACACGATGTGGCTGTAAAAATATGATTCTCTGTATTATATGCTTAATATATGGAAAGTACCTTTTGAGTGAGATACTCTTAGAAAGAGGAAGCGGCATTCCTATACATAGTGGAAGAGTAAATGAGATGAAAATGGTTGAGGAACACTACCCTATGTATATAAGTCTTAGTAGGGAAGCTATTACACTGTGCTGCTTCGAGTGACTTAGCATCAGCCAGATGCCCTCCTTGTGTCCAGAGATCGACTTGCCAATATTTTCCTGTTCATTGTGTTGCGTTGCACGAGTGACGAATGAGGAGCAATTAATTGCATCTCCTTCAAGTCGAAGACATCAAGCAGTGTTCCCATAAATTGATTCCAAATTTTGATGCAAGGCCAGCAATTTCGGTAGAGTAGGGATAACTTGATTACATCGACCCCCACCCCAATGATCAAATGGTACTTATTTCATCGACTCGGAAAGGATTAGAGGGGAAGTCGCCCCGGTGAAGACGAACAAAATACTACTGCACATTTTGTCCGGCTGCCAACTCGCCGACTTAGTGTCCCCATAAATTATTGAGTTACGTTTTAGCGGTTTCGGGTTTCACTCGTGCCTTGTAGAAATTCAAGATGTTACATAAAATCACTGAGCAGCTATACTATTCAATTCCAACACGATCTATTTACCATCTTTCCAGCATAATTGCGAAATACCTCTATTCAGAGGACCGTACAATCCACTATTGAAATGCCATTCTCAATTGTTTTTAAAATATTAATTCTAGCAAGCAGACCCATTAAAATATCTTAGCAGGTTCGCTCATCACCCGGCAAAAGAAGGTACCCAGCTATGACCACCCACTTCGAGAATCAGCAATAAGTTATAATGAAATACATTCTTTTCGTTTAAGACAACGATTTGTAGGTTCTCTCAGTTACTATGAAATTGGTACCCCTAGGGTGCCACAGCGTACTGGGAGCCAGTCTTTCGCTAAAACAACACAAAATAGAGATTCCGATTGATGCTGAATCCAAATTTTTTTTTGCAAAACAATTGGTGACCCAAAGCAGATATTTAATAGAGGGGAGATAATCATTTCTTCATGATATTTCGCAGGATTAGCAGTTCGAATTCGAAATTAAGGAATGAAAGGAAAAGAAACACAGAATATACATGTGAACTTTTGCGGTTTCTTTTATGGTTGGAAACGGGAATACACACGAGAATGGATCTTTTGTGGTCATTCTTATCATGTTAGTGACCAAGCTTGAGTGGGGACCAATATTTGTCTACGATGGGGTCATTTTCTTCGATTTAACCCTTCGAGACGATGCTACAGCATGGCCGTAGTCCAATGAGTGAAACAAACGAAAGAAAAAATATGTATGGATATTTGCTACTGATGAAAGTCAAAAAGCAATAATACGTATTTAACAATGTCACAATCTCTGCTAAGCAATTTTCGCCTGTTACTGATATATTTCTGGGGTCTTTAACACTATGCCACTATAAGAAATGCCTTCTCGAGACGAAAATCTTAGTTTATCAGACCTTCAACGATGCATCTACATTAAGTGTGATACACAGATTATGTTCACACTTTTTTCCTTTCCTTATTCTCTCTCAATGTCTCCTTCCTCACTCTCCCTCCCTCCCTCATTCCCTTTCTCCTCCCTCCCCTATCTCTATTTACATATATGCATATGCACAGGCAGGGTGCTCGGGCTCAATTTGGCAGTTAATCCCACCCAAAACTAAAAATGTTTTTTTAAAATATTTTTTAAATATCGATTACATTGTGGCTGGGATATCACAGCTGATTCAAAGTAGCAGCCCTTAAATTTTATCAAAGCCTCAAGACAGATCTGGAACCTGGCGCAGGCATTCCTCACTTGTCCCTGATAAGATCTTCGAACACTTCCTCGATCTTGGCCACCAGTTTGGCCTTAGTGTTTCAGGCAGAGCGATTTGTGCCTTTCTCAACTGTGCCCTACACACAGTAATCTCTGGGGTAACTATTCGAGGAAGGAGGCCAGAAATTGGCGTTGGTGAAGTTGTAGAGATTCTCCGACAACAATTCTGAATCTTACCGAAAATATGGTAAGGAAAAGAATCCCGTCTCACACACAGGGCCTTCGAGTAGCAACCCTCT
The DNA here is from genome assembly GCF_001194135.2 of Octopus bimaculoides. Classification (NCBI taxonomy): domain Eukaryota; kingdom Metazoa; phylum Mollusca; class Cephalopoda; order Octopoda; family Octopodidae; genus Octopus; species Octopus bimaculoides. The sequence continues at coordinate 28,628,882 of NC_069002.1, read as the reverse complement.
CCCGCCAGGGATTGACCGTATTTTCCAGTAGCTTCTCATAGCTGCCTGAGTTGAGCCTAAGGCGCTGTTCAAAGATGTTGGGATCAGAACGCCTGTTCTGTCCCTTCTTGTTCGTACACTCCGTTTCAGCTGCCCATATCATGTCTTACCGTTTTTATAATGTTCAGAGTATTGAGCAGCAGACATAATGTTGGCATTTTGGTATTCAATACGAACACAAATGATAGTTTTTGCAATTTTCAGAGGGATTCCAGCCGTTCTTGTCAGCTAAATTTTTCCCAACTACGGTATTAATATTTATGCTCTCCAATGCTGTTGACTGTTCAGCAATACACCATGCTGTTCCTGACGAAACGGACAGAAAATCGTCGAATTTAGCTCGAACACACAAACGTATAACTGTATGTGTGTGTGTCTGTGTATGTGTGTGTATGTGTTTGTATATATGTGTATATATATGTATGTTAGTATATATGTGCCTATGTATATATACACGTGCGTACATATTTATATATACGCACGTGTGTATGTATATATACGCACGTGTGTATGTATATATAAACACGTGTGTGTATATATATATATATATATATATATATATATATATATATATATATATATATATATATATACACACACACAGGGTGCGATGAATAAACTCTCGCCTAAATTCCGCGAAAATAAAAATAACACTGACATCTCATCTGAAGATATTTTTATGTAATTTTGGTAAATATATCTTGAAATGCTAAAGAGTAAATTTATTCAATAAAATCACCATTGGCTTCAATGTGTGTGTGTGTGTATATATATATATACGTGTGTCTATATGTACATATATAGAACGTGCGCGTGTATATATATATATATATATATATGTGTGTGTCTATATATATACACACACATATATGTATATGTGTGTGTATATATACGTGCGTGTATATATATGTGTGTGTGTATATATATATATATATATACTGTGGTCTCGGTCAGAATTTCCAATTATGTTCAGTTATTTGATCATCTGAACTGCGCCTGCATACACGCGTGTGTTCTCGTATAGTAGAAAAAGATAAATAAAAAAAAAAAAGACATGACGAGATAACGTTCAAAATTATTAATTTTTTTTGTGTGTGCGCGCGCACACATACTCGTCAGGATAAATGTCTACATCTGTATAGTGTCACAGTAGATCTATCGGATGTAAAAATCATATTAAAAGATACTTGTATTCTGTTCGCACGATTCTCCTGCTGGGTATGAATCTATGATTAGTTTAACCCCCACCACACAGCTTTGAATACGAGCGTCGTCAATAAGTGATTAATAAACTTATTTCAAGACAAAAGTCGTCAAATAACTGCTTCTCATTGTCATACCATTGAAAAAAGAAACAGAAAAACAATTCAATTTCAGTGTATTGACTCACATGATTTGGTGGAGGGTGGGGTTTTTGTTTTTGCTGGCTGGTTTAATAACCTCAACATTAATTAAACATATGTTAAGGTTTAAAAAAGAGTGCTTTGGTTAAATCTGACAGTTTGTATAATAGGAAAAGAAAACAATATCGGTTCCAAAAATATAGATATTTATTTAAAAATTCAAAAAAGAAATCAACCGGATTATGATTGGGAAATAACAGTTTATTCAAAGTAAGCGCCGTCAGTTTCCACCACAGCCTCATGACGCCCCCGGGAGTATGTGTTCATCACTGTGACCCTGGGAAGATCTTCGAACAACAACTTGATCTTGGTAACCAGCTCGGCCTTGGCTTTGCAGGTAGAGTGGTTGGTGTCTGTCTTAACTGCATGCCATACATAGTAATCCGTGGGATTACAATCAGCGGAATTAGAGGGCCAGAAAATGGATCTGATGAAGTCATAGAAATTCTCCGTCAACCACTTCTAACACTTACGAAGATATGACAAGAAGCGGAATCCTGCTGCTTCACATATGACCTTCCAGCAACGATACACTGCAACCAGGGATTGACCAGATAATTCAGTAGCTTCACACAGACGTCTGAGTTGAGCATGAGGCTCAAAGATACGAGGATGAACTCCATCGTGCTGCCTCAGTTAGAATACCTGCTTTGTCCCTTCCTGTTGGCTTCAAAGTTGCCGTTTCAGCTGTCCATATCATGTCTCACGGCCTTTACAGTGTTCACAAAGCGCTGAACATCCGTCTTGATGTCAGCATTTTTATACCCAGTATATGTCATCACAACACGGGTGACTGGTTTCCAATATTGAGATAGCTTTCAATCGTCCGTGTCGGCTCCACGTTGGCAAAGTATAAAGAACGTCTTATGTTTTTCTTTTACTGGCATATTTTTCTCTTTATATTTAATAAATCATTATATACACAACAGCGATTAGCATGTTCATGTTCCAGTCTGTCGGAGCGTCCATTTATCCATCTTATCCTCCCACAATTCCCGCGGACTGAGTCGTGGTCGAAGAGCCCTCAAGTACCTCCTCCACAGGGTAATATAAAAAGCAACCGTCATTATATATTCGATTGGATTCCCAACTGTGACCAAATGAGGTTACGGATATTACCCAACCACCTCGTTCTCGAGTTAGTTACAAGTCCAGTCAAAATAGAACCTTCTGGTGGACACGAAGTGCACAAATGCTTAAGTCATAGAAAGTTAAAGCGCTCAAAGATGGCAAGGCTGTTAGGAAGGATGAAATTCGACCTGAAATGCTACAGATTTTTTTATAAATAAAGACAGTATATTCTGGCTGACTCGTCTAGGCCAAGTGGCTTTGATCTCTGGAAAGACACCAAAGCAGTGACAATCCGAAGTGATAATTCCAATTTTTGAATCGGGAGATCTCCCCCCCCCCACACACACTATAGAAAAAATCTCCTCGCTGACCAGCCTCGGTAAAGCCTGTTGGAATGTTTTAATACACCCGCAAGTGTATTCTTAATAATACATTTCAGTATTGTACACATGTATAATACATACACGACGGGCTTCCTCACAGTTTCCGTCAACTAAATTCATTGAAGACATTGGATGCTCAAAGTGCCGCTCAGTGGGACTGAACCTGAAATCACACGGTTACTAATCGAGCTTCTTAACTCCACACCTATGCCGATTATTGAATTATTCATTCGTTCATAATGGATGATAAAAGTTTTTACTCGAAATTTCGTCTTGTGGTTTATCAAATTTATGATGCGACAAAATAAAATATTCTCTTAGCTTTAGATAGGTATAGTTACTATATGCAAAATCTAGGTTATTGGGAAAATATAATCAACGTTGTGCTATATAATTTTGAAAAATGGTTAAATATGTTTTGCTGTTTAGAAACTCTATCAGCAAACAACCAGAAATAACAAGTAAACTTTCAAGTGAATTCAATAAATTTCTTTAGAAATGAGCGCAGTTGTACAACTGACGTTTTCAAGTAGTTTGATTGATAAGAAATGAAGAGGGTTGTATGCGATATTTACAAGCGTGGAAATATATTGAGGGAAGTTAAATATTATGGATTAATGAAGGAATTATAATGGTTTCAAATTTTGGTACAAGGCCAGCAATTTCGGGGAGGGTATAAGTCGATTACATCGACGCCAGTGTTCAGCTGGTACTTATGTTATCGATCGCAACAGAATGAAGGGTAACGTCTGCCTTGGCAGAATTTGAACTCAGAACTTGGAGATGGATGAAATGCCACGAAGCATTTTGTCCGGCATGCTAACGATTCTGCCTGCTTGCTACCTTAATGTCATATTGGACAGGTGTGGCTGTGTGGTAAGAAGCCTGCTTCCCAACCACATGGTTTTGGGTTCAGTCCCACTGCGTGGCACCTTAGGCAAGTGTCTTGAGAGTGCATTTGGTAGACGGAAACTGAAATAAGCCCGTCGTAAATATATAGATGTATATAATGTTTGTCCCCCCACCATCGCTTGACAACCGATGCTGGTGTGTTTATGTCTCTGTAGCTACGCGGTTCGGCAAAAGAGACCGATAGAATAAGTACTAGGCTTACAAAGAATAAGTCCTGGGGTCCACCTTGGCTGCTGTCAAATGATTGAAGAAAGTAAAAGAGTAAAAGAACGTTCGCAATGGTGCTCAAGCGGCATAAAAAATGTGACATTTGAATTCTCCGCATGGCTGTATGCTTAAGAAATTTATTTTGCAACCAAGTGATTACGGGTTCAATCCCACTGCATGGAACCTTGGGCAGGTGTCTTCTACAATGTCTCTAGACTGACCGATGCCTTGTGGGTGAATGTGGTACACGGAACTTGTGTAAGAAACCCATCGCATGTGTTTGTATTCGACCAAACACCCACCCACCAACCAACACCACCACCGCTTGACAACTGGTACAGGTTTGCTTAAGTCCCTGTGACTTAGCGGTTTGACAAAAGAGAACCGATGGGATAATTATCAGACTTCAAAGCAGTAAGTACTGGAATCGGTTTGTTCGACTAAATCCTTGAAGGTGGCGCCCCCAGCAGAGCTGCGGTCCAGTGATGGGAACGAGTAAAGATGAAGAAATAAAAACACTTCGATGACGACTTAAAATATCGGTTTCAAATTCTGGCACAAGGCCAGCAATTTCGAGAAAAGGGGCTAAGTCGACTATGTCAACCCCAGTGTTCAATGGTGCTTGTTTTATCAACACCGAAAGGATCAAAGGTAAAGTCGACCCCGGTGGAATTTGAACCCTGAAGCAAAGTGGGAAGAAATGCCGCGAAGCATTTTTTCCCGGTGCTGTAACGATAGCGCCAGCCCACCCGTCACTACGTTCTGAGTTCAAATTCCTCCGAGGTCGACTGTGGTTTTCATCCTTTCGGGGTCGATAAATTAAATACCAGTGAAACATTGGTGGGGGGGGTCAATGTAACCGACTAGTCCCCTCCCACAAAATTTCAGGCCTTGTGCATATAGTAGAAAGGACTGCGCCAGCCCGCCGCTGTAACAACCTCAAATATTAATTAGACCTTTAAGGAACTTCGTGCAATATCAAACACTGAAGATTTGAAATAAGTTGGTTTCAAATTAGAAACTGAAGGAATTATGCCAACTTGGTTTGTGAACTCTGTAAACATTGTTAAAATTGCTTCAAAAGAAATCTCAAGGTATTGAAAATGCAAAAATAAAAACGAAATTCGGGTTTCCATTTTATCACAAATGGCGTAAGAGGAAACTGCGAAAACTAAATGTTTCTCAACAAATAAAAATAATAAATCAATTTTAACAAAAATGACAAATCAATACGTATATCTACAAGCTGGTTCAACTTGAATATAAATATTTAGTTCTAGCATAATACACAGCATAAAAATATAGTCAATACTTCACGATTTATTTTTTTGTTTTTAGTCAGTCATTTCTTAAAGCCAAAACTTTAATAGTAATTTATGAAGGCTGATTTCCCCTCTTGTATTTTTTCCGTTTATTGTAGAATATATTTTCAACATTTCTTTCATTTGATCCTGTAACCTAGATAGTTATATCATTGATTCCAGTTCTGTACAATTAAAGAAATCAGTTTAGTAACCCTGTTGAGCCTCTGGATATATTTTATAATATTCTTTGACAGAATGTTGAAACAAGAAACAACTCAAAACAAAAAATTTGCCGAATTCATGAAATTTATTTTATTTTATTTTATTTTCTCCTTGCTGTTTCCAGTAAAAACTGCATCGTGTAAACAATTATCCGGTTCGTGTGCCTGTTCTGAATAATAAAATTATACTGTATCATTTTCCTGATAGTAAATAGGGTAAAAAAAAAAGAAAAAAAAATGGCACGTATATAAACATGTACCGATGACAATAATTGTGTGAGCAACGAAATTCAAACTAAGGTAAAAAGAAAAAAAAAGTCTCTCCCTAAAAGAAAGGGGGTGGGAAGAATTGTGGTTTCCGGAAGAAATTAATCATTTTTATTAATTAGAACTAAAGTTTCCGGAATAATTTTTATTATATTTTGTTAAAAAACCGAATATATATATATATATATATATAATTATGTTTGTGTGTTTGTTTCTTTGTGCATGTGTGCGTTTGTGCGCTTGAGTGTGTGTGTATACGTCAGTGTGTGCGTGCATGTATGTGTGCGTATGTATGCATGTCTGTGTGCGTGCGTGTATGCATGTCTGTGTGCACGCATGTATTTGTGTAAGCCAAGCATGTTTGATCTGTTTCTTTAAAGTTTTCACCAAGGAAAATAATGTTCAACTCCAAACAAAACCATCTCGAAGTACAAATATCCTAACTACATTTTTTATAATACCGTTGCTCTACCTCTCTATTTTCCCATGATGTTACTACTAAATCAATCCCTATATTCTAAACCAATAAAACAGACATAAGAATTATGAATATCAATTCTGTTTGCAGAAAATATTTTTATCTAGTGTTGTGTGTGTTTTTTCTTATCGTATTTCAAAATAATGGGTGAAAAACGAAATATTTCCTAGATTTTTTTTTATATTTTCCATTATTTTCTTTTTTGATAAAAATCATGAACAGTTGTTTGTTATTAGCAGCTGTTTATATATGATTGATAGGAATGAAACGAAATTGGATGAAGATTAAACTGTTTCCACACATGCGCGCACGCATACATTTGTACGCCCACGCTTGCATATACTGACATGCGCACTTGTGTATGCTTGTGCGTGCATATATACATATATAATATATATATATATGCACGGACATATGTGTAAACATACATTCGTATATACACAAATATACAAGCATATATATGTGTGTGTGTGTGTGTGTGTGTGTGTGTGTGTGTGTGTCTATATTAATATTATCATGTATGTATATGCATATATACAGGCAGATGAATGTTTGTTGATAGAACAAATCTATAAACACACACACACAATATATATACACATATATATGCAGATATACACACATATACACGCATATATATAAACACATGTATACACACATATACACACGCATATATATTAACACACACACATACGCATACACAGGTGTGAGTGTATAATGGAGTGGTAGAGAGTGCAAATATAGTCATTTAAATTCCTTGCATGTATTAATTTGCCATTTCACTCCTTCCACCACACGTGACATCGTTAAACTCCAAGAATAGGGGAGAGAATTCAGCATGACAAAGTGGGAAAAAGCAGAACAAAGACCTGCAACTTAAAGCCGCTAAAGCCAATGCCAGATGAACAAGAGGCAAGCAGCACCTTGTTGAATGGCTGTAAATGATTAGGCGAAGAAAATGAACAAGATGAGAAAAATTGTTTAAATCATGGAAAAGAAAGATTTTGGGAGGGGTCGCAGGAAAAGTATTTTAGAATGATGATCGGGTTAAACTGGAAGAGATATCAAAACTTTAAATGGAATTATCTATCATGTGGAAACAAGAAATGTATGTGAAATCAGGAATTTGATAAAAGCAGAGAATACATATGTGATGAATGAATTACGTTTTGAAAGACATCAAGAATAGGTTTGTGAAGCGAGAACTATGGCGGCAAAGGAGATGTTGAAGGAGATGCAAAAATACTGGGATCTGATATAAATTTATTGGAAAGATAAAGAAAAGGTCAGTTGAAATTCTAAGAGAGGTGTTGTTGATTGATAAAGCAAATGTAACTTGAAAAAGAAAGGTGAAACTACTGTAAGGGGTTGCAACAGGATTTTGATCAAAAGGTAGGAATAAAGAATAAACTAATAGACAAAACATATTCAATATGGATCAGAAATGGATAAGGAATTGAATGGGAAAATACATCAAGAACAGGTCATCCCAAAGGCACAAGAAATTAAATTTTGGAGAGATGTTTAGGGCAAAGGAAATATATTACCGAAGCTGAATAGTGAAATACAGAGATGAAATATAAGTTAATATGAAGGAAAAGACACCTTGTATGGGTTATGGGAAGTCGGAATTGTATTAAAATTACAAATTGTAAAGCCCCTGGCCATTTTGGTGTTGAAGTTTATTGATTGGTGAAGGAAATTCAAATAATTACATGATAGAATATCCGTGGAATTGAATAAGACAATAATCAGTGGATATAAGTTGCCTGCAAGAATTGACATTCGGAGGGACTATTTTACTGTTCAAAGACATCTAAAGGAAACGCTGTCGATAATTCTTATCTAATTATCATGCCTTCCTTTAAGGTGTTAACTTTTTACTAGAATTATTGCACATGGCCACTTTTTGAAACTGAAAACTATTGCCAGAACAACAGGGTTATCTCAGGAAGAAGAGGGACACTGAAGAGTAAACGAAACGAAGAAATCTACAAAATTTGAAGCCACTTTATTCTGGCTCAGAGAACCACCTTAACCCTACATCGCCCACCGCCTTCTACTCTTCGACCAAGGACATAATACATTTGAGAGTGACACTGTTATTTATATTGGATGAAGCAATAAGTATCCTACGTCACTTAAGCTGGCTGGTTTAAGTTATAGATTATCGCCGAGGTGTTCACCAATAGCACATTAACTTAGTTCCTTTTGCATTCTGGTTTTATTCCTTTTTCCTCAGTCTGTATATCAACTTCATCGTCTGAAAACCTTGCATTAGTTTAATCAAGAGCTTATTACCGTTTCAGTCAGTCGTGAAATTCACGACTGTTCTCCCGAAGAGGTGGTGTCCGTACCTTTTTCTTTTTCGTAATTTTATCTTTTTTTTTTTTTTTGGTTTTTAGTACAATTGGCCATCCCAGTCCAGCTCCGTTTCCGTCGCATTAGTGCAAAGTAAGGGGGTTTCTCGACTTTCTGGCCATCGACGTGTTGAACTGTTGACGAATGAGGAAAGATTTCCCAGAAGCATTAATCTCTAGAATCTATGATTGCTGCTGGCTATACTGTTTTCTTCGCTTTTCGACTTATTCTAGGCATAAAACCCACAAGTGACCCTTGAAGGCCCTCTCAAATACATACCGTTTATTCCTACTTACCTCGACACTCATCTCCTGCTCGCACTGAACTACAAATTAACGATAGTTCAAAGTTCAACGTCGTTACTAAAAACCCTTGACAGGAAAACAATGGCAACCTTTAAATTGCGGAACTTGTTGCCCATCTTCTCTGCTTGCTTTTTAACTATATCTTCAGTTTCAAACTCTAGGCATTCGACCCCGTCAAATTTGTTCCGACCAGTAGGGAAAATACCGCTGCTCACATCGACAAATGTTATCTCCACTTGTTTTTTGGGGAGCATAAGTTGATGTCAGGATAAACCTTATGATTTTGCTTTTGAGCAATGAGCTCTGGCAGAGACGGGCCTTTCTCTTCACAAAATTCTACAAATATATTTCCTTTTTTGGCGGTTCATGTTTAAAACATCTTTGAGACTAGCGGTACAGGCGAATGAAAAACTTCTTTTTTTTTCCCCCACTATTTTTCATTTGGCAAAATGAACGTGTGGACAAGCATTGTCTTTATTGTTATTTGCCATATCGCTGAGAATATCCAAAATACTGTTATTGTTGTCAATGTAGACGTCTTTTATCCTGTTGAATATTTACGTCATACTGTGTAATTATTAAATTAGTGATTAAATTTGTCTTCGCTTTCTGTGTTTGTTTGTTTTCTCTGCTGGTGTTTTAATTAACGTTCTCGACAGGCGTTGTCTCTTTGATTCCAAGTCATCTTAGGTTGAATGTAAACAAGATTGTTACAAATGTCCAGCAAAGACAATACTTGCTTTTCTATATGGAGTGGAATGACGTTCAGAAAATTTCTTTGAAGAATATATTTAAAAGATTTTTTTTAAACTTACGCTTGTGTTAAATATCTAAAAAAAAATCAGCGAATAAATTATACTTCCGATAAAAACTCATTGAATTTTTGGCACAGAGCCAGCAATTTTGAGGGGAATGCAAATCGATAACGTTGACTGTTACTGTATTTTATCGAGCCTAAAAGATGAACCGCAAAGTTGACCTCGGTGGGATTTGAACAGAAAATGTAAAGAGCCGGAAGAAATGCTGCTAGGCATTTTGTCTGGAGCGCTCACGGTACTGCCAGTTCGCCGCCTTAATAATAATACTAACAAGAGCACTGGCAGAGCGCAAACCTCTGCCAAGGCAACACCAACGTTCTTAATTTTTTATTACCCACAAGGGGCTGAAAACAGGTTATACATTACAAAGCAATACGAAACATAATCGGGGAAATAAAAATACAGAAAGAAATCGAGTCAGGAAGAAAAAATAAAAAGAACGAATGAAAATCTTTTCTACTCTAGGCACAAGGCCCGAAATTTTGGGAGGTGGCCAGTCTATTAGATCAACCCCAGTACGCAACTGGTACTTAATTTATCGACTTCGAAAGGATGAAAGGCAAAGTCGACTTCGACAGAATTTGAACTAAGAACGTAAAGACAGACGAAATACCGCTAAGCATTTCGCCCGGCGTGCTAACGTTTCTGCCAACTCGCCACTTTAACGAATAAAAATATGAAAATGATAAAATGAGGCGCAATGCCCACTCGACCCACGAAGTCGAGTAGTTGCATTTAGACATTATTTTGGACAGTTTATTCCTCCTTTTTCTTTTTTTTTATAATTTAAATGTTCACATCTTTTTTTATATTCATATTTTTTTTTAAGTTTTTCAACTCTTTATGTTCTATTACGGATGGTAGGGCATCAAACCACACCGGCTCGTCAAATGAAGTTACATACCTTGTATATGATTTTCTGAACGCATATCTATCGATATTCAACAGTACACACCTTTCCTCCTCCTTGAAATTTTCCCAGGGCAGCTTTACCCATGCTGATCCCTTCCACTTGGAAATTCTCCTTTCCACATCTACATTCTTTTGGTAGCAGACTACGAATTCCACATTTCTAAAACAGTGCTGTCCATTCTCTTCCACAATTCTCTTCCATTTTCTATCTTTCACTCTCTTTCTCTTTCTCTCTCTCTCTTTCTCTCTCTCTCTCTCTCTCTTGGTTCCGTCTTTATTGTCTGCATATGCTTGAATAAGGGTGGCTCCCTACCTTCTTTGGGCGTCCTATCTGGTTCTGCTGCTGGTCTTTCCGAGTGTTCTCTTGATTTCGCCTTTTTCCTCCTTTTAGGGCTGACAAAACCGTCACTCCCCTCCTTTGCCGCTTTCGTTCTGTATTTCTTCGGCTCCACCTCTTCTGCACCCCTGGCGCACTCCATATCGCTTTTGCCGTCACCGTCTTTTATTGCTTCAATTGGTTCTCCAATCTCCACTTCTTCTTGGACCCTCTCCACAACCTTCTCACTCTCAGGAAGCTTGTGCTTGGAGCACTGAGTCTTCATGTGGCCTCTAACTCCACATTCGTAACAATTTGGTCGGCGTCCCTCAACAATCACTTTGAGGGTTCTCTCTCCCGGAATCTCTATCTGGTAGGGGATCCTTTCCATGTCTTCGAAAGTGGCAAAACCCAAATCTCGACGCCGCTTCCCCATCAGTTTAACATGCTCGTTCTTCCCACTGATCCTAATTCGAGATTCTCCTCGGTGGTAGCCATAACAGCTTCTACCAACCACTCTGGCTTTATTTCTGGTGGTACCCTTCCAATGCGAACACTTCACCTATCCCTCTACGTGGGCAGCAGTGTCACCTTTTCAGTGCATAAAATAGTGGTGGAATGTGAGGCCGCTTCTTCTTTGGTGGCAAATCTCACCTTCACCATATTTCTTTCCTCGGCTAACGAAAGTTACCGTTTTCATTAGGGGTCCCAAACATTCCTCCCACATCGTCTTCTTTTAGGATTTCAATTTTATTGGTGGCAACCGCTTGCGTACGGTACACCACCGTCCTATCACTCTTATCCTTGACCATTTCACTGGAGGGACAGGCATTATTTTGGACAGTTTTTTCCTATGTTTTCTTTTTTTTTTTTAAACAAAAAGCTCACATCTTCATTTTTTATATATTGTTCATATCAAATGTTTTGTCTAAAATTTCTCAACTTTTCATATTCCACCACGGTGGGGCAGGGCACCATACAACACCGGCCCGCCAATCACAGTCACTAACTCACGACATGAATCCACGAACACTTCGCACTCTTCGTCATTCAACAGAACACATCTTTCACCATTCCTGAACCTCTCCCTGGGCAGCCCCACCGTTAACAATCCCTTCCACCTGGACACTCTCCCCTCCACCTCCACACGTAGCAGACCAAGAATATCCCATGTCCAAATTCCCTCTTGGCTCCGCCTCCACTGCACGCGCATGCCCGAGTTTAGGAGGCTTCCCGCCCCTCCTGGGCGTCCTCTACGCTTCTGCTGACGGTCCCGGCGAGTGCTCCCCCGCCTTCGCCCTCCTCCCTTTGGGGTCGACAAACCCGTCACTCCCCTCCCCACGCGCCCTCGCTTCGTCTTCCCCCGTCCCCACCACCACCGTATCTCTGACGCACCTCACACCGCTCTTACCATCTCCGCCCTTCACTACTCCGATCTACATACCAATCTCCACTTCCTGGTCCATCTCCACAGCCCTCTCACTCCGATGAGACCTGCGGCCGGGGCACAGCGTTCCCATATGGCCTCCCACTCCACATTTGTAACAATTAGATCGACGATCCTCAACAACCACTTTGAGTGAACCCTCTCCCGCAATCTCTATCAG
>NC_069002.1:28610445-28615522 GCF_001194135.2 Octopus bimaculoides | reverse complement strand
AATAATTCTCAACGGTAATAAAAACAATTCCATCAACGGACAGTCTCAAAGAGAAAGCCTTCAACAATCCAACCGCGGTCAAAAATGACGAGACTCGAACAAGTTGCTACTCTGCAACACCAGTGTCCACTCAGTGATTAGCCGGAGATGATTTTTAAAATGAGAATATCTGAAATAAACTCGACTGCTCTCACAAACAAGAATACTAAAAATGAACCTGACCGCTCTCAAAAATTAAGTAATAAACAGGAAAAATAATCCAGAATCCTTGTCCGGTACCGGATAGATCCCAAAACCTAATCGCTTCGTGCCAGTCATGAGGCCAAACATCTCTGAAAGTTTCATCCGAATCCATCCAGTGGTTCTTGAGATATCTTGTCCACGGACGAACAAACAACCAACCAACCATGACTGAAAACAACACCTCTGCCTTCACCAAAGCGGAGGTAATAATCATTTTTACTACTCTAGGTACAAGAACTGAAATTATTGGGCGGGGTGGGGGTTGACGATTACATCGATCCCAGTGCACCAAGGTTAGCAATTTTCAGTATTTCACAGGGACTGTATTATAACAATCCTGAAAGATTGACGAGCAAGGTTGACAATAATAATAATAGTAATCATTTCTACTATAGGAACAAGACCTGAAACTTTGGGGGAGGGGGACTTGTCGATTATATCAATCCTCAGAGTTCAACTGGTACTTATTTTATTGACCCCGAAAGAATGAAAAGTGAAGTCAACCACGGCGGAATTTGAACTCAGAACGTAGAGACGAACGAAATACTGCTGAGCATTTTGTTCGGTTTCCTAACGATCCAGCCAGTTTGCCGCCTTAATAATGAAAATAATCCTTTCTACTGTAGGCGCAAGGCCTGAAAATTTGGGAGAGGAGGTAAGTCGACCACATCGACACCAGTGTTTCACTGGTACACTTAATCTATCGACCCCGAAAGGAGGAAAGGCAAAGTCGACTTCCGCGGAATTTGAACTCATGGAGCAACGGGCAAAATACTGCTAAGCATTTCGTCCAGCGTGTTAACGATTCTATCAGCTCGCTGTCTTAATTGTTTCAAATTTTGCCACAAGGGCTGTAATTTTGGGGCAAGAGACTAGACGATTACATCGAGCCCAGTGCTCAACTGGTACTTATTTTATCGATCCTCGAATGGATGAAAGGCAAAGCTGACCTCGGCGGAATTTGAACTTCGAACCTAAAAACGGATGAAAGCCCGTTAAGCATTCTTCCTGGCGCGTGTAAACGGTTTTGTCAGCTTGCTGAGGCCGACAAGGAGAAATTTGAGAGGAGGGAACAATTGGTTATATCGACTGCAAACCTTGAGTGGCTTTTGTCTTGTTACGATAAAGAATTCAGAAATCTATTTCAAATTTTTGATAAAGAAATATCTATTTTTGTCGTAAACAAAAAAGAAAAGTTACTACGACCGACAAACACCGAGATAGTTTGAAGCTTATTGTTCTTGGACTAGGTACCATAGCAGTCACTGTCGTGGTATCTTCATGTTAGCTGCAGTCGCTGCTGTCCATTGTTTTTGTGTTGGGGTTTTTACTGGTTCTGTTACTGTCCGCTGACTGTCGTGTTCTGTGTCCGGTCTACTGTCTGCGTGTTATCTCTTGCAGTGTCTAAAATGCACTGAATATATGGCGACGGTCTTGGCCAGTAAAAGCGCAACAAAGATGAAACTGCTGTTAGATTTGACTCCACACTGTCTTGAATGGTCAGGTTTTTTTCACGACGCTAGTAATATTTTCGCGAATCGCGATCGTATTTTCGAGTTGCTTTTGTTTGCATAGGATATAGTGACCCGGGGTTCCATTTCTGAATTTAGCAATTGTTAAATATGCCTACTATATTTTTTATCGTCCCCCGCCATATAACTATTCATAGAAGGAATTTGTGTACTTAAACATTTCTTGCATACTTATAATCTATCCGACTTCAGACCACTGACTTGAATGTCATTTAGCAAGAGTTACTTTTTCCTACGAAGCTCTCTACTATTTGTACTAAAATGTTAGCGTTAGGATCAGGATATTTTAGCAAGCGTTACCTATCTTGCGAATTCTCATATCTTTTTTTCATCTCTTTGCAAGCGATTGACTAAATACTAGTAAGATATGGTCGTGTGGATCGATTGCGCACTTTTCACTTGTAGAGAATAAAATAAATCATCATTATTTACCTTCAAAGATATTGCCAACAAATATATACCACATATCCGTACGCATGTATACGCCATGACAAATATCTTTTTGCATTTCTCTGTTTAAATATAATCAATACACATTTGAATATGAATTTTGTTCCTCTGTATCGTTTTAGAAAAGTGACTAAGGAACCAATTTTAGTTATCGGGGAACTGGCTTCACTTATTTACAACGTTATATCTGACAACGGCGTTGGATGAAAGAGATATTTCGGTTTATTTCTTTTATAAATTTCCATTGTGAATTTTTTTAAAAAATGGAAGAATTTTATATCGAGAAAAATGTTTGAAAATTAAATATGTATATCTGATAGGAAGTTCATTTCGTAGTTACATCTCGGCTGCAGTTGCAAAGCTAATGTCTCAATTGTTAGAAAATATGCTTTTCAATTTTACATTGATATTTTTTGAAAAAATATTTCATGTAATCATCAATAATACTGTTTGATTCACGACGAATAAAAATTTTTTAACATTATTTCATAAGTTGTATATTGACCAAAATTATATCAAGCAAAATTTGAAATGAAAGAAAAAAAATGAAATAAAATGAAATAAAAGTATGTTTGCAGTTATTTAATTTCCTGCGATTTCCAAATAAGTTGTTTACAGTGTATATATTAAAAGATTCACAACAGTCGTCTGCAAGTTCAGGAGGGTGGAGCAGACGATGAATAATAGTAATAATAATAATAACAATAATAATAATAATGGCTTTGTTTAGTAAGAAAACAATAATCTGTTTTGTCATTTAAACCAAATCATTATTTTTAATGAACTGAAACGAACACAGTCGGCTTAGTTGAAAACTACAAATAATTTTAATTACAGAGATGGATGTGAATAGCTTAAGCCTGGAGATCAAAACACTTTTTACTCTCTCAATGCAAAATTGCCGAATTCGTTTAAATACATTTTTTTTTAAACAGATGTAAAATTTATTGCAGTCAGTTTATGTACATAATTCAATAAAAATATTTGTGTTCTATATTCAATAACATAAAATAAAACAAAGACTACAGTATATGCTGTTTTGACGCATAAAGATGCTTCTATTGTATAGTCAAACAGTAAATAATGCTAGAAAATGTTTATAAATAACAGCATTGAAAATGTGCTAAACATATATGTATGTATGTATAAGAGCAATGTATGTGCTCATTGAAACACCTACTCGTATATGGAATCTTAATATATGCATACAAATAAAAATCTTTCAATATAACAGCTAAAGTATCTATGCATTAAACATTATAATGTAGAAGCTATTCACTTCCTGACGTCAATAATACTGAATGAATTTAACCAACGTCCAGAAATATTCCTCGTACGATAGTGCAGAGGGGGTGTACATGAGGGAATAGCGATTCTAACAAGTAATAGGTTATTAATATCACCAAGTCTTTATTGCTCTAAGTTAATTTCCTACGATTTCCATTGAGAGCTAACAATTGTTGAAGCACTCCATCACCATTTTTATAGCATTTTAACTCTCTCTCCTTTACTTCGAGAGAGAATATGCAATGAGAATTTTGAAAAAAGAAAATGAAACATTGAAAGGTATTGGTTTCGAATGTAAAAAATAATGGATATTAGGTTATTATATTTGTTTTTTTCTTTCTGAAAAAGGCTCAACAGAGAAGGCAGAAATATTCCAAAGATTTAGGAATAGTCTTGAGACACTTTATAGTGTATTATATATAGGCGCAGGAGTGGCTGTGTGGTAAGTAGCTTGCTTACCAACCACATGGTTCTGGGTTCAGTCCCACTGCGTGGCACCTTGGGCTAGTCTCTTCTACTATAGCCTCGGGCCGACCAAAGCCTTGTGAGTGGATTTGGTAGACGGAAACTGAAAGAAGCCTGTCGTATGTATGTATATATATATATATATATATATATATATGTATGTATGTGTGTGTATATGTTTGTGTGTCTGTGTTTGTCCCCCCCCCCCAACATCGCTTGACAACCGATGCTGGTGTGTTTACGTCCCCGTAACTTAGCGGTTCGGCAAAAGAGGCCGATAGAATAAGTACTAGGCATCCAAAGAATAAGTCCTGGAGTCAATTTGCTCGACTAAAGGCGGTGCTCCAGCATGGCCACAGTCAAATGACTGAAACAAGTAAAATAGTAAAGAGTATATAAGCAAAAAAGCTAGTTCTAAAATCTAAGAGATGAGCGCAGCAGTTGTATAAGCAAGTAATGTTCATAGCCATTTCAATATGGCTGTTCTGTTCGAACGGACTTTACTGCGAATTTTTAACCCCAAGATGACACCTCCACTAGCTGAATAACGATACACAGCTGCATCCGATGTATTGCAAACAGGGGAGCGAACCCCTACCGCCTTCTAGTGGCGTGAGCAGCAGACCAACCTCGCTTCGGGCTATTTCTGCCTCTCTTCAGTACTAGACACTTCGTCTGCTTGAGATGGCAGTATCAGGGACCAATTTTCTAAAGTCAACCACCAAAATAGAATGGGACCTTATATATTACCCACACACGTGTGTGTATGTTGCTTTCTGTCGAACGTATCAGAAAGGAATGCTCAATACATGTTGAGAGGATATGTTTCGTTTGTCTTTTACTGAAAGTGTAGCTGTGATTTGGTGTTGCATTTCTAGCTTCATGTCGCAGTCTTGCCAATCGTGTGAAACTTTAGTCCCGAAACACTCTTAGCTTCAGTTTCAATAAAAATAAACTGATGCATATGTCTCATTCCAAATGGAGACCAGTGAAATCATTTCCATGTGATATGCTTAAACAATTGTGAAAAATCTCTTCATATAAACCTATTGGTTGCCTTGTTAACCCACAAATAAAATGTGATATATATATATTTATAT
>NC_069002.1:28590453-28609744 GCF_001194135.2 Octopus bimaculoides | reverse complement strand
CCAACAAATAGCATTCTGTTGGAGTTTCAGCTTTTTTAGCTGCTATTTCTGAACTTCGGTATGTGGTGAAGCAAATGCTTGCTGATCCCTTAATTATGTTTATATATATATATATATATATAAGTATACATGCACACACATACTTCGGAGAATATGTAACTCCTCTGTTCCTGTTGCAGTACCTGATAATACATTGTCGTTTCACCCTCTTTTCCTTCTTAGATTTTCAACTGGTTTGGTGTCATTATATATGCCATGTCTTGAGCATTTCAGACTATCGGAAAGCGGGTCCTATCTCTCTCCAAGTCTGTATATAGCTGATTTCTTCTAAACAGGAGGATGAGAAGACGAAAAAAGAATGCAAAAGTGGAAGGTATAAAAGTAGAGGGGGTGCGGAGGTAGAGGTGGAAGTAAAAAAGAACGCGGAGTAGATATGAATCGACCCAATACTGGAGTGGTACTTTATTTATCAACTCGGAAAGAACGAAAGGGGTAAGACCGACTTCATTGAGATTTGATTTCTGGGCGTGGAGAGTTGGAGAGTGTTGTAAAGCGGTCTTTTACCGCTTTTGTACCTGTCTTTTGACGACGGTTGTCGCTCTGACATATTATTATCTTTCGAAGTCGTTTATAGAATGTTTCTCTCTGGCACTGCACCCCCCACCCCAGTCGTACGGTGTTTTTATCCTCAAAAGGTTGGAGCGTCATAACGTCCACTCAGTAGCACAGTATGATTACTATATCAGCACAGACACGACTATCAACACAGTCTACACCTACTCTCGACCTTCTGACCTTCTCCTGTCGACCGACTATTTATAATGGCTGGCTACTACTGCTTTGTACATAGGAGGGGTGTACAGTTTCACTATACAACAGAGAGAAAAGTAGCAAGCATTATAATTCAACGTCTTAGCGACTTTGTCAATTTGTCGTTTATATTTCAGTAACGAGGTAGCTTGTATTTTAAAGCATAGCATTTGTCTCGGATCTTTTTTAAAACGGGGGCCACATTTTTCATTAATGTTTTATGTAGTGTTTTTGGTACTGAAAGACTTTCAAACTTCGTATACTTATCTATTTTGTGTTATAGAACAGAAAAATATTTTTGTATTCGAATTTATTTCATGTAAAAAATTGTCTTATTTCGATAATTTCAACCAATCACTGACAAGTATTCAGTTGTTTACATTTACTCCTTTGGCTGATTAAGCGGTGTAAAGCGTATTTAATTTCCATAGCTTCGTTTTGCTTTTTTCTTTTTAAATTTGCTGTTTTACCCTAACCCTAACCCTATCACCGATAGAATTGTTTCAGAATCGTTTGTTTATGTAGTCGGCACTTAATGTATATCGGCTGAATGGACGTCAGTGATTGGTTGAAATTACAGAAATACGACAACTTTAACATGGAATAACTTAGGGATTTCTTTTTTTTTTAAAGAAGACTAAGAGAAAAAGATGTTTTATATGACACATTCTACCAGTGTTCCAAGTTTCAAAGTGTTTCGTTAATGAAAAATGTGGCCCCCGTTTTAATAAAGATCCTTTGTCTCTTTGTATTAGAGAAAGGTGCTGTTAGGGAAATTTTATAATATATTGCATAGGTTTCTTTCAAAATATCTTTAGTTCTGTTAGATTTGTCATTAATTAGAATACGCGGTATAGATTTTAAATTTGAATAGCTGATCTGATTAAGGAAACGATTGTTAATAAGATTATTATTTTACTCATTTACTTTAGACATTATACTGTGGTCATGCTGGGGCATCGCATTTAAGGATTTAATGCATATCGATCCACAGTACTCGTTTCTTTTAAATCCGGTACGTATTTTATCGGTTAAAAATGTCGAACGGCTAAATTCCAGGAAATAAACACAAAAACGGTAGACAGACACACACACACATACGCACGTAAGCACCCGCGCATATGCAAACATACGATGAGATTCCGTGCAGTTTCCGAGTATCTGTAAGGTATATCTTTACTTCTTTGACTGACTTTAATCATAAGACTGACGTCATGTTGAGGCGCCGCCTTCAAGGTTTTAGTCATTCAAAACGAAGCCTGTATTCATTTCAGTTTGGTATTTATTTTATCGAACACTATCTAATGACATTTTTGCATAAAGAGATGTAATTCATCATACCACCGCACTAAACTAAAACACGTCCATATAAATTATTTTTTAATGGGAATAAACAGTACTCAATACGTGGTGTTAATATTTATTAGGAATCCGTTTAGAACTCGGAGTATCATAACATGTGCTCTTATTCAATCAAATGTGGGTGGACTTAACTGGGAAGAAGAAATGTTTGACAGGATAACGGTTGATGCATTTCTCATTGATCGAAGCAGGTCGTATAGCTATTTGCATTGCAAACATAGATGGGGTTACTGATAATGGCTTTAGCTGCAGCAGTGTTAGGGAAATTGCTGAAATAGCAGCTGCTAATGTATTTCAATAACATAAAACATCGAGGACAGAGCCATCTTGTATAATAGGGCAGCAAATCAGAGAATACACTAGACTGACATTCCAATCCTAAATCAGCCAGTAGTCACGCTGAGCAAGACTGATTTACTTTCCATTTGCCGTCACCAGAAACAATTTCTCGTTAACTTCTTTTCGGTCGATATCTCCATGGAAACCCCATTGGTGAACACTGCAGATGCACTATAAGAATTGCAGAGTAACTACCAGAGTACTGAATATCGAATCTGAATGCTTTTCTTCGTACACCGGTGTAGTGAAAGTCATCAGCAGAATATAAATTTTAGTCAAGTCGGCTGACGCAAGCAATCAGTCACCTGGCCGGTTGACATTTCACAAAAACCCACAAAATACTTAGTACGTGTCTCATTAATACACCTCTTTCCCAATATTCAATTTGTCATAAATGAGCTGAACAAGCTAAGCCAAGCACAAGGGCTGGACTGTTCACTACTTGTAGCGAAAAGGTACGCACATGCTTTAAACAGTTACCATTGTTTAGTTATTTTTTTCTCCTGCTTATTTCTTTCTCACTATTCTTTGATAATTAGTTCACTCGAAACATCAGTCCACTTCTTCCTTTTTTTTTTCGGGATACAAATTTGTGTAAATTGTTTCTGTTAACATTTCGTCCACCACATTTTGAATATTTCTCTCTCTGTTATAACTTCTTACGTTGTCCTCTTGTTCCCTTTGTTTCATTTGTGCTATTTTACCTGTGCGTGTATGTAAAAGGTATGTATATGTGCTTGTATGTATACGTGCGTGTGTGTATTTTACCGATGCAAATTATATATATTGTTAAAGATCCACAAGTCTTAAAGCCTTAAGATATGAATTATCTAGCAATGGTTCCTTTTTCAACTGTAGTCTGTTGTTTAACCATTGAGAATTTCCACAGCCAAGATGCATCGATATCGCTTGGCTGATGCTCGTCAGGACTGTTGCTAGATTCTCTTCGGCTTACATTAGGTTCTAAAGACTCGAGAATTGTTGCCTTATGTCTTTCGTTTGTTTCGGTCGTGGGGTGGAGGCCATGCTGGAGTGCCGCTTTGAAGGATTCAGTTGAACGATTTTGTTTTCAAGTCTCGATACGTATTCTATCGGTTACTTTTGCCGAACCACATAGCCAGATCAGCCATTGTCAGATGCCATTGTTTCAAGCTATGATAAAGACATGTTACTTTATTCTTCGTCTTGCAAAGCATAAACAGTAAAAATATTTATAGAGAAAAACAACTTTAAAACATTACAAGCTATTTTATCGCTTTCTCCGTCTCTTCCGTATGAAATGTTAGTACTACAAAGACACTCTAATAAATATATTCATATTTTTCACTCGTTGATATCTTTAGAGAATTTCTGCTATAAGATTAGCTGTCTGTCATAAAAGTAATTTTCTCAATTTTAATACGGAGAAAAATCTCCAATGCTTTTGTTATTTCCGTTTCCATATATGATCATATTTGATTTAATAATACAACAATTGGCGACAATGTACCAGTTACATTTCGTTTCCGATCTCTAACACAATTTCCTTCGACATTACCTTCAGGTGTTAGAAGCTGATTAAATTGAAAAATGACACATTGTATACAAAATTAATTGAAATGTAACAAAACATTAAATGATTTCTTAATGAATTACTCGAATTAAGGTTTGGGAATTGAGTTACATTCGTAACACATTGAAATGGAAGCTGCTTTTGTTTCGATTCTTAAATCGTCATATGAATCAAACATTTTCTATTTTACTGATTACTACGAATTTTAGTGAAGAATCACGTGACTAAATACTCCCTAAGTTTTTTTTTTTTTTTTTGGTAGTTATTTACTGTTTTATGAGGTAAACTGGCAGAGCTGTTAGAGCATCGGATAGAAAGCCTCGCGATGTCTGTTCTGACTCTCTACGTTCTGAATCCAATTCCTGACATGGGAAACTTTGTCTTTCATCCTTTCAAGATTAAGTAAAAAGCATGAATATGAGGAAGTGGAATGGCAATACTGAAACATTGTGCGACAAAATGCCTCACGGTATTCGTTCTGAGATCAAATCCCACCAAGATCAACTTCACCTTTTTGTTCTTTCGAAATCGATAAAAAAATAAAGGTAGCATCTAGGGTGATGGATTAGCAAAACAATCGTTTTTCTGCGGCGTACGAGTTCGGGAAAGAATTTACAGCCAAATAAGATAGGTCGACCCATACACGAAGACTTCTTTGGAGGATCAAACCGCCATGTTAAATGCAGCATGATTGGGAAAGACAGCAGTGATGTTTGAATCTTTACACTACATACTACGTCCACTTGTATGCTGGAAGACACGGTAAAGGAATCTTGAACCGGATGACTTGAGGTATTTGTTTTCAGTTTTCTACGTTCTAAGTTCAAATCTTACCAAGGTACCTAAGGAAACATCATCAACAACCCGCGGGCTTAGCAGGGTGAGGAAGGCAAATCCTCGAGAAAAGGCAAACCACTAAATAAAATGGTACGGAATGGAGTCAAGAAAGAAAGATTTCCTCCAGCTGGAGATACATGCATCCTGGTGAATAAACGAGTAAATGAAACTAAACAAAATAGTTTTCACGGCTTTGGTTATTTCATTCTTATACTAGAATGAAAAATGCGGGCGCAGAGTGCTAGAATATTCTGAAGTATTGAAGTACAGGCAAACAGTGGTTAAGCCTGGAAAAGTACAGGACAAGAAGAAAGAGACTTGAAGTATTGCTACTAAAGTGAGAATTTGCTAAATAAATTTCTGAAATTGTTCATAAAATAGTGTGAATATTTTATTTTCTATATTTTTATATTTTTATTTTGTTTTTTATTAGAAGTTTTAAAACTTTGAGTTAATATTTTTGGTTTAAGAATTTCTTTGCATTAAGCTAAATCACTTCTGTCCTGTGTTTAGTATCACATTATTATGTTTTTAATTATATTTTCTTTAAAAATCTCATTATTCAAAAATTTTAAATCGCAGATATTGTATTAAAATTAACCTCATGTAGAATATATGTATTTAAAAAATAAGAGTAAAAACAAATAGTAAAAAAACCATGTTAAAGAAACAAAAGAACTAATTTTCTTAAAGTTTGCATTATCAGATAACAAAGTCTTTTCTATTTGCAATCAGACGAATATTTAAAAAGATGGAAGCTAATGAACAAATTGAGTGCAAATTATAGAAATGATTCTTTAGCATTTTTTTTTTTTTGAAAAAAAGACTTAGGGGTTATAAAACACGATCAATTTTGCTTAAATTGCTATTATGTGATTTTTGAAATATAGAAAGCACTAAATTTGTAATATTAAATTTTTAATGTGCAAACTTGGTGGCAATTAGTCTTTTCACGAAAATTGAAAATAGCTTCTTGAGTATTTTAATTTAAACTATTTTAGTTTTAAAATTTTAAGCCAAGTAGCAATATTTTAAGTATTGTTTTTCTTCTGTTCTTTTTCCGGCTTCGTCACTGTTTGCCTGTATTTCCCCAGGTTTAATACTTAAGAATATTCTAACACTCTGCGTCCGCATTTTTCATTCTAGTCCACTTTTTTTTTTTACCAGACAACGCTTATATTATAATTAATTATATTTACCTTTATATTCTTCATTCTATTTTGCAAAAGAAAATGAGGACAGAAATGGTTTAGCTTAATACAAAGAAATGTTTTAATCAAATCTATTAACTTCATTTTTTGAAAAAATTGCTATAAATACAAAAGCTAAAAAAAGAAAATGTGCACACATTATTGGAACAATTTCAGAAATTTATTTTGATCCAAATTTTCCCAAACACTTGAGCTTCATTTTTCAGTTTTTGTTTGGCTACTAGTCACACATCTGATCAGTATCGTATTGTTTTCTCCAATAGGCTAACAGTCAACATTTGCCTGTCAGTAAAGGACTGTAACCATTTTTCAAACGGTCTTCCTTGAGGCTAATGAAACCTCTTAAAACCTTCACTATTTCTTCTTATTTTGGCACTTTCAGCAACAGTGAAGAAATTGAATCTTCCCTCAGCCTTAGGGAAGCCAAATAGATATTTTTTACGCTATTGTTTTCCTTTTCCATAAATTCTCAAAGTTTTGAAAACGACTGACCAAATTCTAAAGAGTGAGGCTAGACAGTGAACATAGCGATCTACAAGTAATATATTGTTCTATAATTTTTGGAATTTTTTCTGGAGAATCTTTGTCATAAATAGGTGTTTGATCCACCCAAATTTTCATATGAACACGTGGAGCCTCTCTTTGTTGATAATCTATTCTCCAAAAAATAATTGTACTGTTGCCAAAAATTGGATTGCTTTCTGCCAAAACCATTTTATTCATCATAGCTTGTAATCGGTGTTGAAAATGTTCATTAACAGCAACAACTTCATTGACACACAAAGTGCTTGTTTTGACAGTTTGAATACCTTTTTATAAACAAACTTTGAAGCGCCGAGTGAGTTGGTATTTTACAGAAAATAAAGAAATTCTCGAATGCAGAATAACGGTAAAAATAGCTTAGAAGATCGGCTATATACCATTAGAAGACAAAGTGGCCAACAGGCTGCTATAGAGAATCGAACTCTGAGCATCTATAAATTCGGCTAACCAACCACTGACATCAGATAGCGTCTTTTATAACTCACATCATCATCATCAAGATCCCTTAAATGATGCAGCCAGTCATTGAGGTCCACTCTAAGCGCTTTAATAGACAACTGTCGCCTCTGGTCCCTGTTCTGTATCATGCTTAGCAGGTTCGCTATGTTGTAACCTATCCAGTCCTTGTTGTCAAACCAGGTTTTTCTCTGTCTGCCCCCTCTTTTGCTCTCCTTCAAATGTGCTCTGAAAAATCGATTTTTGACAGGGAGTCGTGGCGAGATACATAACCGTACCAGGCAGGCTTTTGTCTTTTTACCAGCGCAAGAAATGGTTCCTGTCTGCCAGCGTATTCCTGTCTGCCTGACAAAGCTGTTAATTTTGTGCTCAGTGTACAGGATGTGTAACAGCCTTCTGAACCATTTACGCTCAAATGTCTGGACTCTTCAATGTATGTCAGCTGTAAGAGTCCAGCTCTCGCAACTATACAAAAGGATGGAAATCACTCGGGACTTGTACACTCTGAGTCTTGTTGGAAGCCGAATGGAGTTCTTTTTCCTTATGCTGTTCTGCTTCGTTATGGCAGCAGAGGCTTAAGCTGAGTCTTATCTCCCTTTGAGATTTGCCGCTCTTGGTCAAAGTGGACCCGAGGTACCTGAAGGTGTCCACCAAATCTTTGTCCGTTTAGCATGATGTTGATGGTTTGGTTATTATTAACCAGGATCTTGCTCTTTTCTGGGCTGATCTCTATCCTGTATGCTCTTGTTACTTTACCCAGTCTAGTGGCAAGCTCTTGTAGTTCTGCTTCACTACTTCCCACCAATTCAACATGATCGGCAAAAAACGCAGGCTGGAAATGGGCCATCCTCCAATGGAAACAAAGGGGTGGAGGTCTTGAAGTGCCTCTTGTATAATATTCTGCACGAAGATGTTAAAAAGCACTAGAGAGAGGAGACATATCTGAGGAACATCCACTGTTGTCTTGAAGAATGCTCCGATCCTGTTCAGGAGAACTGCACTGTTTGAGTTTTCATACAATGTTTGGAGTACTTCGATAGGGTTGTTGACGAAGTTGTAAATCCCCATCACCCGTTACAACCTATCATGCCATACACGGTCGAAGGCCTTTTTGATGTCGATGAAGTGATGGAAGGACGAAGGTACTCTCGCGATATCTTAGGGTTGGCTATCAGGTGGACTGGATTTGGCGACGAAACAATAGATGAAGGCTGTGAACTGTGGAACAGTGGAGATAACACCAATCATGGACATGGAGAGGGCTTCAACGTTAACAAAACCAGAGTAGATTCACTCATCGTTTGTAAACCAGTATCCAGTAGACTCATCACCATATGTTGTGGAATTCTATGACGACCTGGAGTGAATCGGCAAGGCAGCTCCTTAAAGAGATGTCCTCGTTGTCTAAAGAGACTGGAAAGCCAAAGCAGGCCCGGATGCATATGACCAATGGGCTGAGACAGTGGGACGATTCGGGATCGGAGAAACCAACGACCGGGGATTAAGACTTCTAGCCAATACACTGTTCCCACACAAATCCTCGCGCAAAACATGGCTAGTACTAGAAGGCTAGTAGTTTGGGGAGAGGGGCTAGTCGATCAAATTGATCCCTACACGTGACTGGTACCTTATTTTATTGACCTCGGAGGAATAAAAGGGAAAAGTTGATCTCGCTGGAATTTGAACTCGTAGTGTAAGGCCTTTGTTTTTTTTTTCCGCCTATATAACGACGCGGCCACCTCAGTGCATTAGTTATTCTTAATAATGACATATTGTCTTCTACATAAAATCTCTGGCGATTTTTATTGTAAGAATTATAATGAAATAACTGATATGTTATTTAATATTGCAGTGAAGATTTGAGATGCCAAATGTTAAATCTAAGATAATTTAAATGTTTGTCCAGGTCTGTAATCTTCACCAGGCTTCAGCATCGAGGCCGAGATTACTCTTTAATATCACTAGTTTCAAATTAAGATGTTACATTATAAAAACTACAAAGATCCAAAGATCTTCCGCCATCTTTTTTCTGACTCTAAAGATATAAATTATTTTGTTAAGTGAAGAATTATAATGCGATATCACCATTGGAAACGGCAAGTTTTCTTAATATATCATCTTCAATATATTATCTTAGGAAACATTGTATTTGACAAGAATCCAAATTACAAAATTATTAAATTCATAGCAAAGTAGGGCAGCTCACTTCAAACAATTTTGTTCTTGACTTGAAATAAATCAGGAATTTGCATTTTTGTTAAAATATTGGAACTGCATTAACAGGCATTTAATCACAAGTTCTTATTTAAATCTACTTTTGTCGTAAACATTTTCAAGAAAATTTTTTCCTTATTCTCAATTAGATGCATTGATCATGGCTAATGCAGGTTACTATTCAATCATCTTCACAGTTAATTAAAAATGTCGAAGGGAATTATATCGATCATCCAAGATAAAGAAATATTAATTAGTTTTGTCTTACATAAATTGCAAAGTTAAACGATCGATAAATTGTATAACACATAGGAGACATCGATGTTGCTTTTAACAGCTCGTTTATTATTTTAATTTCATCAACTGAAAATATTCTGTTTTCATCATTCGAATAGCTTTTGGTTTTTTCGAAAAGAGTCGTGGCAATATTAAGTTTTAATTAGAACTCGTTGATTCAGTCACAGCTTTTCTTTGAAGGTATTAAGGTTTTTCAAGTGGAGAATAAACTAATCACTAATATAAAATTAGTTGAATTGGTGTAGTCTGTATCGAAATTGCTTCGAGAAGATTGTCAGATTGTCTGGATTCTTGACAATTTAACGTTTTATTCTTTCTTCAAGTTTAGTGTTGTAACAATTTTAGTTAACACTGTTTCTGATGAACATATATGTGTGTGTGTATGTGTGTGTGTATGTCTGTGTGTGGTTGAAGAGTTAGAACGCAAAACCTCATACTTCCAATGATCCAGAGACATAATTCATTGCCTAACTTGAGTTTCCACACACGTTTAGAGAAAGAGAATTTTCTCCCTCGACTATTTCCTCATCGGAAGATCTTCTCACGTCCGAATGCATCAAAACGTGTCAAATATGACATATATATATATATTCAATGTTTTTCATCTGATTCCAACACGATATTTTTAATGCGCCAGTCAAGGCGGTGAGCTGGCAGAATAGTTAGCACGCCGAACAAAACGCTTAGTGGCATTTCATCTGTCTTTACGATCTGGGTTCTAATTCCACCGGGATCGACTTCCTTTCATCCTTATGGAATCGATTAATTATGTACCAGTCAAGCGCCGGGGTCGATGTAATCGACTATCGCACTCCGACCAAATTCCAGGCCTTGCTCCTATTGTAAAAAAGATTATTAATATCTCAGTTAATAAACACACTCGCACTTTCAATTCCTGTTCTTTTTTTATTAGTTCATGGGAAATTTCAAATTTCAGATGAATTTTTTTTCTTTCTTGCTTTTGCGATGGAAATTATCTTCCTATGTAGAAATCGATTCATTTCTGTTATTGCATCAGAATGTTTCCTTTCTGTTGTAATAACAAAGATGCATTCAATCCTAAGACGGCAAGACAATTTTCATTGAAAATGAAGGATGGAAAATTTGTAATTTAACACACACACAGATACACGCACAATGGTGATTCCTAGGGTGTGCAGACTCACTCTTCACTTTCAATACAAACACCAATAAAAATGGAAAGCACATGAAGAACTTCGTGAAGCAATAACTCTTTGTTGCAGCAAAATCAAGGTTTCTGAACCACACGGGTTGTTTCCGAGCGCATCGTATACACCAACCTTGATCAACTTGACAACGTTTTGGTAGAAAGAACTGGACGGAGATACAAGACCAGCCAGGTCCAAAAAACAGGAACCTTTATAGTAATAGTGATAGAAAAGACAAAGCGAGGATGCAGCTTGTGAACCAGGGACGGGAACGTATCTATTAGTTACCGAGTACTAATGACTTGAGTCCTTCCGTCCTTTGACTAGTCTTGTTTTTAGTTCTGTTAGGTTTTTAGTATGCCTCCTCACCAGGCAAGCCTAGTGGAGATAGCAGTTTAGTCACCGACGACCAGACCATGCAACAGGCTGTACTGGATTCCATGTTACCAGTAACACTCATGAGAGACCTCACGAGTGATCTGACATGAAAATAGGACGGATGAGCCAAGTGTGGGTTGAACCACTATTTAAAATAGCATCGGTCCTCAGAAATTCCGGATGTGTGTCTGGTGTGCTTGACGACCCCTTAGCTTTCGTTAAAGTACGTCTCTAGAACGCGCTTCAAATCCAAGCTACGTTTACTCCGACAATCGGAGGTGACCTGGTCAGCGTATCTCCTGCGACGGTCGACAATCGACTGCAATGTGGACTGCTAGGAATCACACTATGGAAAAGTGTGTATGCATGTGGTCTGGGACCGCATGTGAACTTGTATGCCTACTGAAACTCCGAACATGAACTACTCGTCGGTGGGAACCGGCTCAACCCAACCCGGATAAAATCCGCTTCGAGTGCAAGTAATTATCTGAATGTAATTACCTGAAGTAATTATCTGGTCCCTTCTCTGGATGCAGTCCAAGATGTCAGTGCACGGTAGCAGCAGCAGCAGCAGCTCCGTACCAGATTCCAGCGCTGTACTTTATAATCAACCTCACTTGAGATGATATATTTTGGCGAGATCCGCGTCTTGATATAGTATGAAGGGCAATCAACGATATGACGCTATTGGCAGACGCGGACGAAAGGAAAACTGAAGATCTACCAAAGCTAATGATGGACAGAGATTCCTGGTCATACAGAATTTGGTTTGATCACTAGCAGATGAGCAGGGTATTTCTCTTTTAATTGTTTCGGTCATTAGACTGCGGCTATGCTGGAGCAATACCTTAAATTTTAGTCGAATGAATCGGCTCTAGTACTTATTTTGTATAGGTCCCTTGGCCAAACAACTAGATTACGGGGACAGCGGTTGGAAAAAAGGTGGGACACACACACACACACGCACGCACGCGCGTGCGCGCGTACACGACGGGCGTCTTTCAGTTTCTGTCTATCAAATCCACTTCACGAGGCTTTGGTTGGCCAGAGGCGATAGAAAAATACACTTGACCAAGGTTTGTGTGTACACACACACACTCACACACTATATAAATACTTGTACGTGTCTGTTTATGACTGTGTATACATATGTGAATGTGTGCGCGCACGCACACATGCACACATATGCAATGGGCTTTCACACAGACTCTGGTCGCTATAGCTGAACACGCTTCTCCAAGGTATCGCACCATGAGATCGAATATTTGGTAGCGAAGCAAAACTTTTTAAACCAATCATCTATGCCCCTACACACACACACTCACTATGTATGTGTGTGTTTGTGTGTGTGAAGTTAAATGAGAGATTTTACTCTAAAATTAACCAATTTAATTAGTTCTCTCTTCGCAGTACATTACACACTAATTTAGTTGCAAAATAAATTATTCTCTGCACACTCCTCGAATTAATTTTCTTTCCCAAATAATTATAAATATTTGTATTGAAATTACATTTGTGTAGCCATGTACTACAATAATATTACCATCCAATAACGTCAACAGTTAATTCTTTTTCCCCCGATTATTGAAATTTCATTGACATATAATAATTCATATCAATGTATATGCTTTGTGGCACCGCTGCGATCCAACGCTTGCACACACACACACACACACACACACACACACCTTGTTTTAGTCATTGGATTTTGGCCATACTGGGGCATCGCTTTGAAGAGTTTAGTAGAACAAATCTACCCTAGTACTTATAAGTCTCATTGGCAGAAACTGTTATAGGGACGAAAACAAACCAGTATCGGTGAGGAGACATATACAGACATACCTACATCTGTTAAATCTCTTCTTCTTTACTATTTTAAACATGTTTCTCCGAGCTTTGGTTGGCCACCATATTAGTTCTGCAATTTCCTATACTTATGATAATTAAATTCTAATAATATTTTGACGTATGAATCTTTACGTTCCGAGTTCAAATGCCACCCAGGTCGACTTTATCTTTCATCCTTTCGGAATCGATAAAATATGAACTAGCTCAGCATTGGGGTCGATGTAATCGGCTTCTCCGCCCCTCAGAATCGCTGGCCTTGTGCCAAAATAAGAAAGAATATATATTGGACCTAAACAATATCCTTATCTACTCTAGGCACAAGGACCGAAATTTTCGGGGAGGGGGCCAGTCGATTAGACCGACCCCAGTACGCAATTTATCGAACCCGAAAGGATGAGATAAAGTCGACCTCGGTGGAATTTGAACTCAGAACGTAAAGACAGACGAAATACTGCTAAGCATTTCGCCCGGCGTGCTAACGTTTCTGCCAGCTCGCCGCCTTAGCTGCATACAAATATTGTATTTTAAAATTTCCACAAATACTTCACTTATGCTTATTCATGGCATAAACATTGACCTGAACAATATCATTGAACTCTGAAATTCAATGGGTGTGAATTATACAGTGGCTAAACACACACGACACTAAATTTAAATATGCTAAGATTATAACTAAAATTATTGCCACTGAAATTATATTTATAGCAATTTGCAGTTATGTATTCCAGTTTACGATGGACACAACAACCTCCTAAGCAGACCGAGTGCAGATATGAATAGCATATGGGAACCGGTATTAAGGAAGGATAGGAAAATATTAGATTTATAAGCCTAAAATTAACTCCATAATTACATAATTACCCACGGGTATATGGCATAGTGGTTAAGAACGCGGGTTACTAACCCCAAGATTCCGAGTTCGATTCCAGGCAGTGGCTTGAATAATAATAATAATAATAATAATAATAATAACAACATCGAATGAGAACCCAGGTTCGAAATTTCCTCAAGACATCTGATGAAGGCTGGAGGATATACCAGCCGAAACGTTGTGTTAACAACAAACAAGATGAGGACAAATATCCGTCAAATGTAAATAATGTGCATTTTTTACTTTTCAGTCATTCGACTATCGCCATGCTGGGGCACCACTTTGAAGGGTTTTAGTCGAACAAATCGAGCCCAGTACTATCGGTCTCTTTTGCCGAAGTTATAGAGGTTAAGTTAAACACAGACCTTAAACACACCAGCACCGGTTGCCAAGCTGTTGTGGGTAACACACACACACACACACACACACACACACACGACAGGCTTCTTTCAATTTCCCTCTACCAAATCGACTCGAAAGGCTTTGGTCGTTCCGAGGCTATTGTATTAATAAGTAATTGCCCAAGGTGCCACGCAATGGGACTGAACCCGAAACTATACGGTTGGAAACCAAGCCTCTTATCACACAGTCACGCTTGCATCTATGCGTTTATGAATGTATACATACATTCAGGTATGCGTATGTACGTACTTCTACATAGCCATTCATATGTGTGTGTGTGTGTGTGTGTGTGTGTGTGTGTGTGTGTGTGTGTGCATGTCTTTGTATATATGTTCTAAATCTTAGAGTATTTTTACGATCAAGAGAAATGTTTTCAGACCCCCATTCACCGATGGGAGAAGGTAAAAAAAAAGACAAAAGCGATGAAATTTTAATTTTTTACGCTACCTTTTAAAGTATAGATTACAAATTTAAGATTCCAGAAAGATTTCTATTTCCGAAAACACCATCTGAGAAAATATGTTCTGAGATTAGGAACTTGATTAAAGAAACTTTGACTAAAGATAGTTTTAGAAACATATCAGAATATTAAACTGTTACTTTCTTTTTTACTTCAATAGAAGCGCTCAGCGTGTCCTTTAGTGTGCAGAATTTTTCATCTGAGTTATTATGACTTTTTTTTTCTTTAGTCTACTCAATGAACTTTCTGTTTGTGATGCATCCGCTGGCATCGAGAGAAAAATGCAGAGTGATGCGCCATTGTATTGGACGATATTTTCCAGCTTGTGCTGAAGTAAATTGTTTTTTTTAACGGCGATAAAGCTATAATTAATTCTTTCGACTGTAAACACAATGCCTGAAATTTTTGGGGAGCGGGGTAGTCGTTTATATTGACTCCAGTTGCTCAATTAGTACCTTATTTTACCAACCTTGGAAGGGCGAAGGGCGAAATCGGTCTCGGTAGAATTTGAACTCGGAAAGTAAAGTCGGAAGTAGTACCACTAATTATATTGTCCGGCGCGCTAACGTTTCTGCCTATTCATCGTCTTAATAAAACGATCTGTAAAATATTGGGTTTTAAAAATCCCTTGGATAGAAGAAAGTCTAAGATTGCCCCAACCCAATGTTCTAAATACTATTATTTAACTTAATCAAGGCGGTGAGCTGGTAGAAGCGTTACACGCCGGATAAAATACTCAGCGGCATTTCGTCCGTCTTTACGTTCTGAGTTCAACATCCATCGCGGAATGACACAGCATTGAGTTGATATTACAGAGGATGAAGGGCACTTTCGGGATCGATTAAATAAGTCATATACTGGGGTCGATATAATCGACTTACGCCTCCCCTTAAAATTGCTGGCCTTATGCTCAGAGAAAGGATTATTTATAACTTTATCTACTTCGTGTTCTGCCGCTAAAATATAATTTAGTTGATATCTCTCGAAGTTTCTAAATTCTTTTGTCGTAGTTGTATACTTTGTTGTCTAAGCCGAAGAGTTTCAGTAGAAATGTTCAACATGTGCCAGTGTACATAAGTTTTTGCGTCGATTAATTCGTCTTAAAGTTCTTCGCTATTTACAACAACATTATAATTTTCTGCAAATGACTCGTAGTTCCTGACCAAAAGATTTTCCGATGTAGACAGCTATTGCCAGAGGAATGGAAAAGTATCGGAAACTTTCTTTGCAGCTTCAAAATCTTTTAGTAAGACTAGCAAAGACAGAACTGAGAAAAAAAAAAAAATTAAAAACCCGGATGTCCGAAATTATGATTCTGCATATGTGTGTCAAGTGTCCTTCGTTTGGCCTTCACCACCTGACTGGTTTTCCTCAGTTTCTATCACTTTCTGTCATTCCCTTCTTATTTTATTTCAATTTGTTGATTGTAAACGACGTGTTTTGATTCTGTCAGCAGAATGTCAAATGGTTTTCACAGGTTCTAGAGTTTTTCAATAGACATTTCAACGTAGTCTGCAATATCAACAGTGGCATCTGTAATACAAAGTTGCTGTGTTAATGGAAGCAAAAATTTAGAAGTAGATGGAGGCCATGAAAATGCAACTGAAAGGAAATATATTTAGTGGCTTCTTTTACTTCATTCTTGGTACTTGGCGTCAGGTACGGTTCAAGACATATAATTTATTTTGGGATTTAACTGACAAATAATATACTTGCGAATTTCTTTACTTGGCTTTCTTTTGCTTTCCTGATATGGCATTCAACACGGGATGCCGGGAAGAAACAGTTCAACACAAAGATTTACTTTTATATGAGTATCACCAATCAAATAAGAATATTGGATTCTAACCCACAACAGAGCTTTGACACCACTGAGACTCGGTGCAAATGTTTCCCTGACATCCATTCTGGTTAACCTTCTGATGATTAACAAACGTGACAATGATTGATGGGTAGTGTATGTGTTTAGACTATTGTAAAATATCTTATGGACCCTTTTGCTTCTTCCCAAAAGAAAAAGCTAACCACTTCAGTGAATCGATCTGCTGGATCTGTTTCAATAAATTCAATGTCTGGTCTGGTGAAAAGAGAGGAATTTTAAGTAATATTCTCTACACTCCCTTACAATTTGGCTTTCATATTTGTGCAATTTTAATATTCAAATTCCGGCGACCTTCCAAGAAAACATTATTTTTACTTAGTTTCCTTTATCAGGTTTGCAATCATAGAATCTGGTTTCTGTTTTTAAGAAATAGAAATCTTTCCAAAAACTTGAACTCACATCCTTTGCTCTGAAGGTAACTTATAACAAACGTTGTATAAATGACAGGTGTGGGATCAGGTGTTGCATCAATTGGTATTTTACGTCTGATCTTTCATAAAGTATGGATTTCAAAACCAGGTTGGAGCAAAACGAAATAAATTCAGTTTAGGGTTAAACTGACTAATGTACTTGCAACCATTTTCGCTTTCCTAACTTTCTTTGAATTTCCTGACATGGGTTTCAAGCACCGGATCCCAGTAAGTTGTTGTTCAACCTATAGATTTACTTTGTAAACATCACTAATCTAACCACTGTGGGATGCTAACCCACTTTCACCCAAAGATAAAATAAAATGTCATCAGTCAGACAGTGAAAATATATTAGTTCAATTCGTCTCCTGTGCTCCGGTTTTTATCGTAGTAGAGGAAGCGAACTGGATTAATATTTTATCTGTTTATAGAGAAAATGCTCCATTAATCTATTCGAATTAAATCTTTATTCGATCACTTTCTCCATGATATATAACTCAATTTCGTTCAGGAGTTCTCTCACAAGAACTCTATCACATAATTTTCTTCCTATTCTTTCTTTTTCACTCTGCGGCAGACCATCCATTCTCTGCTGTCAAGCTTGCAGTAATTCCGTCTTTTCCTAATATTCGACATGCTAAACAAAAGATGTTTTGTTTCTTGATTCTCCCCGCAAATCAATCTTTCTCAGACATTTCACGCTAGTGATTCCAGTGTTTAAAGACGCCCAGCAGAAAAGATTGATGGGCACTATTGCTTGGTAATGTTTTAGGCAAAGAAATATGTCCTTCCCGTACACATATTTTATCATTTTCTACACTTTGTATTAATTTTTGAAATATCAAATCAATGCCGTGTGTCATTGATGTGTTCCTTCTCATAGCTTGTACACTAACCTCCCAAAAATTACATCTGAAAGCCAGCAGAATACCATTATTAGCGTGTGTTTGAGGAAAAAATCTTGGAATTCTTGCAAAATTTTTCGTCTCAGTTCTATTACGAAAGTTCTATAAGGTGGCAAGTTAGCAGATAAGAAGCTTAATACGACAGATAAGAAACTTAACGGCATTTTGTCCGTCTTTACGTTCTGAGCTCAAATTCCGCCGAGGTTGATTTAACCTTTCATCTCTTCGGAGTCGATAAAATAATTACCGGTTGATTAGTTGGAACAACCTAATCAACTATTCTATTGGATAGCTGTACGTAACTGTGGGTTGTGTTGGGATTTTTATTTTTACCCCTATTTATTTTCTAGTTAGTTTATAAGATCAAGATGGGGCCGCAGGCGTACCAATAATGGTTTCTAATTTAGGCACACCACCAGCAGTTTTGATGGGAGGGGTTAGTCGATACCATCGTACCTCAGCACATGACTGGTACTTTATTTTAATAACCCCGAACAAGCGAAATCCAAGATTGGCCCCGGCGAGATTTGAACTTAAATCGCAGAGAACTGGAACAAATGCAGCTAAGCAGTTTTTCCCTGCTGCTTTAACGATTCAGCTGAGTCGCTGCATTCGACTTCGCTCTAATTCTTTTTACTTTGTGCACATGGCCCTTTGATTTTTAGTGGGAGAGGGTAGGAGAGGTAGTCGATTAAATCTACCCCAGGGCTCGGCCTGTTACTTGTTTTATTGATCAGAAAGTAATTAAAAAGGGAAAGTGGACCTCTGCAGGATTTGAAAGCGTAACACATAGAACCAATAGAAATACAGCAAAGCAATTTTTTTCCGACGCTTTAACAATTCTACTACCTCGTCACCTTAAACGTTTCTACAGTGAAAACAGTGAATTTCTCCTCCCCACCTGCCACAACATGTCTATAAAGTAAGTGATTGTTTGAATTTAATATTTTTGTGTTTGTGGAACCACATAAACAAGTTTGCTTAGAGTAATATAAGACAGTAAAAAAAATGTATCTTGTTTTATTAAAAGATTAGTTTATTTGCGAAGAAGCAAGCTGGCAGACAAAATATTTAGCGAAGTTCTGAGTTCAAATTCCGCCGAGGTCGACTTTGCCTTTCATCCTTTCGGTGTTGATAAATTAAGTACCAGTTGCATACTGAGGTCGATCTAATTGACTGGTCCTCTCTCCAAAAATTTCGGACCTTGTACCTGGAGTAAAAAAAAAAGAAATTATAAAAGACAGTGAAAAAATATATATCTTGTTTTATTAAAAGATTAGTTTATTTGCGAAGAAGCAAGCTGGCAGACAAAATATTTAGCGAAGTTCTGAGTTCAAATTCCGCC
>NC_069002.1:28589335-28590183 GCF_001194135.2 Octopus bimaculoides | reverse complement strand
AGTTTTGTGAGTGGATTTGGTAAACGGAAACTGAAGGAAGCCCGTCCTATATACATGTATATATATATATATATATATATATATATATATGTATGTGTGTGCCTGTTTGTATATATCTTTCTGTGTTTGTCCCTCACCACCCTTGACAACCGGTGTTGGTGTGTTTACGTCCCCGTAACTTAGCGGTTCGTCACAAGAGACCGATAGAATAAGGGCCAGGCTTTAAAATAAGTAGATGGGACTCAATTCATTTGACTAAAATTTCTTCAAGGCAGTGGCCCAACATGGCTCAGAGTCTGATGACCGAAACAAGCAAAAGATAAAAGAAGAGATCGATCGATCGATACTAACGTTACCGCTGCCTCATAAATAACCTATCAAACTGCAGACATTGTGCCTCTATATTTTCTCATGAACTATGAACATAAACCGCTAAGTCATTAGCAACCTCTAAGTCGGACCGATTCGATTGCGCTCTCGATATACTTGGGAAATGCATGAGGGACACAACAGCATACCTCCTTCCTTCAATTTCCTGTTTTCGTAGAATATCAGGAATCACATCTCCTAACAGAAGATAGAGTAAAGCAGCAGGGAGAACGAAAGTGTGAAATTTGTAATATAGCATCTAACTATTGCCAGGAAAGTTATTTGAAATTGGAATGTCTGGAAAATTACATTTATATTTTTATTTCGCTCTAAAGATTGTTGCTATGAACTGATCAATATGAGAGGTGGAACAAATAAAGAAAATAAATAAAAACAAAAACGTTATTAGCACTATGTTACTTCAATTTTGAAATCAATATTATAAAAAAAAATACGCTATATATATATATATATATATA
>NC_069002.1:28587721-28588776 GCF_001194135.2 Octopus bimaculoides | reverse complement strand
ATATATATATATATATATATATATATATATATATATATATATACAAGCAAATATGCATATACACATAAGTACATAGATATGTATGCATATATGTAAACACTATATATATATATATATATATATATATATATACAAATAAATATGCATATACACATAAGTATATAGACATGTATGCATATATGTAAACGCTATATATCTATATATATAGATATATATATATATATATATACACACATGTACTTATATACATGAACTTATATATAGTTACACCTAAAGAGGTATGGGGCAGGTGGAGTATATCTTAGGGAGGATTTGAACCTGAAATTCTCGAATGTGAGAAGCATGAAACAAAAGACTATATTCTTCCACGCTTAGCTTAGTTCTCTCCTTCAATGCTTTAAGAAATTAGTAATCAGGTCACGGAGTCGATCTACTACTGCACCATACATCACTTTGAAAACCAATAAGTATTCCTTTCATTACGTGACATAACAGTAAATTGTTGAATAGAGTTATGGCTTGAACGTTTCTTGAATCTACTTGATGAATATATGTATAAGTAACGAAACCAATAACAGCTTTTCAGCTCCTATCCAACTGGATTACTATTGTCATCAGTGGACACGAAGATGTCTTCTAACAGTGAACACTGAAATACATAAACACACACATCATCGTCGTGGGTTCCAGTTGATCCGATCAACGGAACAGCCTGCTCGTGAAATTAACGTGCAAGTGGCTGAGTACTCCACAGACACGTGTACCCTTAACTTAGTTCTCGGAGAGATTCAGCGTGACACAGTGTGACAAGGCTGGACCTTTGAAATAAAGGTGCAACAGAAACAGGAAGAAAGAGTGAGAGAAAGTTGTGGTGAAAGAGTGCAACGGGGTTCGCCACTAACCCCTGCTGGAGTCACGTGGAGCTTTAGGTGTTTTCATTCAAACACTCACAACGCTCGGTCTGGGAATCGAAACCGCGATCCTACGACGGGCTTCTTTCAGTTTCCGTCTACCAAATCCACTCACAAGGCTTTGGTCGGCCCGAGGCAATAGTC
>NC_069002.1:28571360-28586997 GCF_001194135.2 Octopus bimaculoides | reverse complement strand
TATATATATATATATATATATATATATATATATATATATATATATATGGGCTTCTTTCAGTTTCCGTCTACCAAATCCACTCACAAGGCTTTGGTCGGCCCGAGGCAATAGTCGAAGAGAGTTGCCCAAGGAGTCACGCAACAGGACTGAACCCGGAGCCATGTGGTTGAGCAGTAAGCTTCTTACCACACAGCCACGCCTGATAACAAATATTTGCCTGTCTTTGTTTCTGTGCTTGTGCCCCCCACCATCACCTGACAACCGATGGTTGTGTGTTTACGTCCTGGTGACCTAGCGGTTCCGCAAAACGAACCGATAGAATGGCTACTAGGCTTACAAAGATTTCTTCGACTAAAACCCTTTAAAGGCGGTGTTCAAGCATGGCGACAGTGAAATAAATGAAACAAATAAATAAAAGAATACATATACATACAACTCCTTTCTCCCCTCCCCATTTTCACACTACATACGTCAAGATCACCAGCATTCTATCTCCCCCACACACAGCCCCTCGTTCTTCGATCACCGTTTGTTATCTCCCCCTTTTCTTAGCTCTCCTGAAAAAAGAATTTCTAACTTCCGGTCAGCCATTACTATGATTGACCGTTGACTGAACACTATTCAGTTTTTTTTCTCCGTGTTTTTCTCCTTGTCTCCGTATTCTTTCTGTTGAAGAGCGTAACTCGAAACGTCAAAGACTTTCCGTATTCCCGAGCGTCATACTAATACATCCTTTTGTTATTTACACCACCTGTCCTCGTCTGTTGTTGCTTTTTCGTACATTCTCCCACATATATATATATATATATATATATATATATAAACACTGGATGTCTTAAAGGGACTTTCCTTGACAAAATTCCGAAGCTAAAAGGGGTTAAACAAAAGCTACATTGAATTAAGTGCGTGAAATCAATAATGTTTACATTACTAGAGCTGTTTCTAATTCAGAATTATAAAACCATGAAAGATTATACACCAGACAGTGCGAGCATCATTATTTTAATAAGTAGCAATTTCTTTTAATATTTGGACTGTGTATTATATCCTTGAATGTATAATATAAATTAGATTATTTTAGTTTTACGTTAATGAAGTGTGCACACTAGATCTATGACGTAAAGCTACGCCGAAATATGTATTGGTTATGTGTGTATAGGTGCGTTTGCTTGTATGTGGTAAACAGATTTTGTGATCAATCGAAACCAGGAATTCATCTTCTTTGAGTGCTCCGCAGGTAATTATGTAAGTAGGGGCTATGAAAATTCCTCTGTGTATTAAATATACGGAGAGAAAATATATATTTTCGTGCAGTGCATCATATTTTGTCAACTGGTGTGTGTGTGTGTGTGTGTGTGTGTGTGTGTGTGTGTGTGTATATATATATAATGTATGTATACTTTTATTCTGTTACTTGCTTCAGTCATTTGACTGTCGCCATGCTGGAGCACCGCCTTGAAGGGTTTTAGGCGAAGAAATCGACTCCAGAACTTATTCTTTGTAAGCCTAGCACTTATTCTATCGGTTTCTTTTGCCGAACCGCTTACGTTACAGGATCATAAACACACCAGCATCAGTTGTCAAGCGATGGTGGAGTGGGATACACACACACACGACGAGCTTCTTTCAGTTTCCGTCTGTCAAATCCACTTACAAGGCTTTGACCAGTCTGAGGCTGTAGTAGAAGACACCTGCCCAATGTGTCACGCAGTGGGACTGAACCCGGAACCATGTGGTTTGGAAGCAAGCTTCTTACCACACAACCACGTCTGTATTATACATACATACATACATACATACCTGTGTGTTTGTGTGTGTACAAAGGAAGAAATACATCGATGTATTTTTATATACAAACGAAGCGGGAAGAACCGAGTTGTAGTAAGCGTATTCGTCCGAAGCTGGTGGTTGTCTCATTGCTTCATGTTACTCGACTTTCATTAGTCATGTGACAATGCAGCATAACGTGCAGTTGGCTGACTGGCTGCTGCTGATGGGTGGGAGATTATGTGAGGCATAAGCTGCATCTTTGATCTACTCCAGCTTACAGTGATGCTGGTAATTCAACAATCTTTTAGCCTTCAGATGTTTTAGGATAGAGAAACGGAATAGATTCTGTCTTTTCGTTTGAGCGGGTTGTGTATATCTGGTTTTCAATATATATCTAGTTAATTCTACATAGTTACACTCGGAAACGTCTGTAGTTGTTACCTTTGATAGGCATTTGCTATTAAGAGGGCAATATCATTGTGTTGCTGAAACTAAATTTCGTTGGAAGTGGTGAAGGTGCTTATATTTCTATTTGTTGCACAATGTAGATGCTATATTAAACAATTCTAGCTAACCTTAGCGTTATTCGTATTGGAGATCTTATGATATCGATGTATGCTTTGAAAATACTTATTTCCGTTTGTAACCACTTCTTGCTTATGCAGCGATATATTTAGGTACTGCCAGATTGAATAAAAATACAATTTTTTAATATTGTCATGATTGCAAGCGGATGGTTAAAATTGCGGTAGTTTATATAAACTATATCTTCACTCGATTTTATTGGAGTAGAAATTTCGTACTCAAATCTGGTGCTATGTTCTGAGTTTAGTCCTGGATGTAAATTTTAAATTTTCTTCCTTAATTATGCTTTTTTAAATACTTCCTCGAACTCTTCCAGATGTTACCATGGAACTGCTGGAATTTGCCAACCGTTTTCCTTGTAGAATTCAATATTTAAAGACTTTCATCCTTTTCTTATGGGTATCCAAATCGCCAAAGTCGTTTAATTTGTGAACTTCGGCGACATTGATCGATCCATTGTCATATATAATACTTCTGCATCTTGCCTATTTGTTCTAGAATTCATTTCCTAATGTTCTTTAAAAGGTTCCTAACGTTCGTCTCAGAAATTGCAGAGAATCTTTACTCAAATCCTGGAACTTTTTAAAGACAGACTTTGACCTTTGTATGACTTTTTTTTTTTTTTAGTTACAATGAGATTTATTCTTTCTTATATTATTATCAAACTACTCAATTGCTCTGTTGTTATGGTTTCATTGCTATGATACAATTACGTTTTAAATTTTTAGATTTCATTCTGTTTTTTTTTTTTTGGTCGATCACATAAGAACATTCGAGTAGTGACAGTATAAATCATGAGCTTCACACACACACATGAATACACATAAACACACACACACACACACACACACACACATCTACGAATGAAAACACAAATACATATACTCTTACACACACGTCCATACATGCTCAAGCACACTCGAACACACTCGTTCGTACACACACACACACACTCGCCCGTATACACACACACACACACTCACCCGTACACACGCACACACACACTCGCCCGTACACACACACTCGCCCGTACACATAAACACACACACTTCCGTACACACACACTTGCCCGTAAACACACACACTCGCACACACACATACACACACACTCGCCGGTACACACACACATACACACATAATCCATTTGATTTTTGGTTGACTGAAATTTCAGTTATCTCCCTTGTTCCTTCTAAGAATAATTTTCATAAATGCTCATTTCGGTTATATTCTTAATTAACAAGGTTCATCAACTCAAATAACTTTGGGAAATTTGTTTCTGAATTCTGTGTGTGAGCGCGCGCATGTATGTCTGTGTGTAAGAATCAAATCAATTATATTTGTTTGTTTATAGTGAACTTTCAACGCAATAATCTTTTATGCGTTTCAGCCTAAAGGCTGTGGCCATGCTGGGGCACTGCAGGTGTACCTAGTCTCAACTTGCATATTATCGATTTTTTATTTTTTCATGTAGGAGGTTTCTGTGTTGCTTTTTCTTTGTAAAATTGGTTTACACGGCTTGTCAGTGATTCAATTTGGGATAAACACACAAAAAAACAAACACACGTGAAGTGGCTGTGCTTAAGAAGTTTGCCTAATGAGTGGATTTCGTAGACCGAAATTGAAGGAAAACCGTTGCATGTGTTCCCAACCACATGGTTCCATGTGTGGCACCTTGAGCAAGTGTCTTTGGGCCGACCAAAGTTTTGAATGGATTTGGTAGACGCAAACTGAAAAACCGTCGTGTGTATACGCGTGCGCGTTCTCCACCACTTCTTGATGTGTATACATCCTCATGACCTAGCAGTTTGACAAACGAGACCGATAGCATAAGTAGCCAGCTTATGTAAAAATAAGTACTGGAGTCAATTCGTACGACTGGAATTCTTGAAGGTGGTACTCCAGCATAGTCGCAGTCTTATGACTGAGACAGGTAAAGTACACACACACACACACACACACACACACACACACACATATATATTGTGTGTGTGTATGTGTGTGTGTGTGCATGCATGCATGTGCAGCAGTATCTGAGCCAAGCAGTGTTTAGGCCTAACAGAACTTTAGGTTGGTTAAAATGTTTGACATATTTCAACTTCTAAAGACAAATTCACTGCTATTATCATGGAGAAAAAGAATGTCTTTTATGGTAAAACGTGGAAATAAAAAAATCAACATTGGACAGATATGGTGTTTTTATGGCAAGAGAGAAAGTTTTCTCCCCGTTAACTGCACTTAATTTGCCCTTAGAAGTTAAAATGTCATAAATATATTTTAACTAACCTAATGTTTGCATATATATATATATATATATATATATATAGGAGTCAGTAGATAAACGAAAGAGCACTCAACCCATTAATTGGAAGTTACATGTAGAGATCAAAACAGTTTGATTCAAACTCCTTGGTACTCTGAGTTTCAAGCGTGACACTAATCAGAGTACTAAGGAGTCTCAATGAAATTGATTTGATTTACATACACACACATATATATATATATATATATATATATATATAGGAGTCAGTAGATAAACGAAAGAGCACTCAACCCATTAATTGGAAGTTACATGTAGAGATCAAAACAGTTTGATTCAAACTCCTTGGTACTCTGAGTTTCAAGCGTGACACTAATCAGAGTACTAAGGAGTCTCAATGAAATTGATTTGATTTACATACACACACATATATATATATATATATAT
This sequence comes from Octopus bimaculoides, assembly GCF_001194135.2. NCBI lineage: Eukaryota > Metazoa > Mollusca > Cephalopoda > Octopoda > Octopodidae > Octopus > Octopus bimaculoides. The sequence goes on along the minus strand of NC_069002.1, from coordinate 28,581,938 downwards.
GTGTATATATATATATGTGTATATATATATATATATATAATCGGTTGGTATCTCCTTGTTATACCATTCAGCAGAAGTTATAAACTAGTCACTTATCTTCCGTGAAAACATGTCCTGTCACGAGGAAATAATACTTTGCTTTGAAAGAGAGAAGGGTTGACGACAGAAAGGGTATTCAACTTTAGAAATTTAGAATATTTGCTTCAAAATATTCCCTCTGCCTTATGCAAGCATCGAAACCTGAACGATAAAACGACGACGGTGTTGGTGGTGATGACAATGATATATTTATCTATAGAATTGTGTCACAGTTTCATATACATCTAATATAATTTTAAAAAATAACTTCCTTCTGTATATCACGAGTTTGAATTAAGGAAGTTGTTAATATATTTTCCTTTCTTTTTTACTTTGTCATATAACAATATAAGTGACAATCAGAAACAATAATAATAATAGATCTAACAATAATATAAGAATATAAATAAGAACAGACGGAAGCAGCATTTACAAAGAGTGTAATATTTTCTTTCAAATTCCTTTATTATATTGTTTCTTTACAATCCTTTATTTTTTATGTTGTATTTTAAATAGTTCGATAATTTTTCCTTCATTTTTTTTTCCTTCTCTCCGTTAATTGAAACAATTCATCAAGTCCACAATTGAACGTAAAAAGGAAAGGAAGAAGAACGATCAGGCATAAATCGATAAGTTAGGCTCGACCTTCCTGTCTGACATTATTTTATTCTCAAACGTCACATCTTCAATTCAGATGAGTAGTAATATTATTAAGATATTTGCATTTTGCAATAAACACATGTCATGAAACGATAAAAATTAAAAAATATATATAAACAACTGAAAATTACTTATCAGGATTACAATTTTTGGTTGATTAATGTATTTTTGTTTATTGGAAACCAAATTATCAAAAATAAAGAACTGCATAATGTCCGCCAAGTGGAATTGGCATCATTCGAAAATAAATTGAATAACACAGTTTGTCAATCAAGAATACAAAATAATAATAATAATAATAATAATAATAATAATAATAATAAATCCTTTTCCGAATGTTTTCCAATCTTTGTCCATATTTTTATGATGAAAGCTTAAAAGGTAACGTGCTCTTTTATTAAAAGAAGAATCAAACTCAAAACAAACAATGAAGATTCCAAAGAAAATGCATTCCTGATAATGTCTGAAATAAAGTTCCACCAAAATCCTATCTGTTGCAGTAAGTGAAAAATATTTGAATTTTTCGTTGATCAGAAGCTCTCTTCAGGCTTTTTTAAAATTATTTTTCTGAAGCATGCGAATCCTCACTGCTCTGCGATTGACTCCTAGCCGCCACACACTCATATCGACTGACATAAGGTTTTTTTTTTTAATCTTCAGTGATTAACTAACTAATATGGCAGTTTGAAAAAATAATTGCATAACGATACAAACTCGCGTCTTCTTCCTTTCAAATGAAAGACGTTCATATTTCAGGTGAGACTTGATTGATATATTTCCATACATTTTATGTAGAGCTTACTTTTGTTGCCAATGCAGTTCTTCGATTTCTTGTCAATTTGATTTTCTTTCCTTAACCATTTTAAAAATTACTTTTGTTTTTTTTATACTGTAACCTACTCCTAATAGAACAAGTATGTTGCTACATAACATTATTGACTTCAGCATAACTGATTTGTTAAAGAAATCCATTTTATTCATCGAATACAACATTGTTGATCCATAATTACGTTAGCTTTTCTTTCATATTAGTTTATCACAAGTTTATCGCTAACTGAAATAGAGGGCACAACGCTTTATCTTTGGCACACATACGTGCAGTGCACATACGAACACCTACATAAGCGGCCATGCATGTACGTATACACACGCGCACGAACACATACGATCGCGCGCACGTACACATACGATCGCGCGCACGTACACATACGATCGCGCGCACGTACATATACGACCGCGCACGTGCATATTCGCTAGCACACGTGCATATACACTTACACACGTCCTTATACATTCATACGTGCATATACTTTCGCACATGCACACTCGAACAAACGTGCATATGCAGTCATGCGCGCGTATACGCTCGTACACGAACATATACGCTCGCAAGTGCACATACACGCACAAACGTGCAGATGCACATACGCTCATTCACGTACACAGATATCCACATACGCTCGCACAGAGATTTATGGTGTTAATTCGCAACCCTTTTAACAATAGACCAACAGCATTTTCTATGTCAATCCTATTATGTTTAAATGTCTTTAATGCATAGTGACAAATGAATTGTAACTGTTTGGGTTGTAGCGCCTCAGCCGGCCCACAACCAAACTAGCTGGAACCATTAACGTAGTAGTAGTAATAATAATAGTCATAATAATAATAATAATAATAATAATAATAAAAAACCTATAACAACGTAAGTTACCAACAAAATGATCGCGGTTCATTTTCTTGTCATTTAATCATGTAATGTATATATATGTTGTTTGCGGTTCTGGCCATGTGATAACAATGTTCCAATTACCCTGTGTGAATGAATTTTGATCTGTGTCTGCCAGAATGTTTGTCCCTGATTCAATAGTCGTGTATTTCTTACCAGAACCCCCCCCCCCACTTCCCTCTAAGTCCGATATTTCCGTAACCCACTACACTTTAATACTTAAATCAATAAACATTAAGAGAATGCTTCATGTGACCAAATGAAAGCAGCAGATGATATAAATGCCATAACAGAAGAAAATATAACTAGAGCGTATTTTGTATCAACGAGTAATTATGATTATATAAAGGTATTGTCTTTTTGTCGGGAAGAAAGGCAGGGCCCATGTCCCGTTCTAGGCTCACCTCGATTAATAGGAGGGATGGGGAAGAATTCTCAAATTGGACCAAATGCTTGCAGCCTAGTACATTCTGCTAATGGTCTCCAAAGTGGTTCTAAACGGCAATGGATTTAAGTCTGCCACGCAAGTAGTCCATAGTGGTGCATGAACTCAGAACCCAAAGGGCTGCAACAAATATCTCAAGGTATCTGATTCGATATTTCTACAGTTCCACCAAGTTACCACCTTGTATCGTTTTTTTTTTCTTTGTTTATCGACCACCGAAAGGACGAGAAGCAGAGTTGACCTCAACAGCATCTGAGCAGTGAGCGCAGCAAATCAGAACAAATGACACGAAGCATTTCCAGTGGGCGTTCTACCGACTCTGCCATTCACCGCCATATTATAGACATTTATTTGTTTATTTATGAAGTAAATAATCCTTAAAATGAAAGCAGGAACCGCAGAAGAGACCCTGAACAGAAGAGGTTCATTATTCACATAGATATGCTTCCGCCTCTTTCCGCTGTGTATTAAAGTTTTACCGAGGCCAGCTTTACCTGTCATCCTTCTCGAGTCCAGCTTTACCTGTCATCCTTCTCGAGTCGATAAAATAAATTCAAATACTGCAATCAATGGTACAGATTAACCGTTTTCCCTTAAAATATTTGGTTGTGAGCCTAAATGTTTGCGGCTTTTTACATTCTCCGTTCAAATCCCACCAAATTCAACATTGTCTTCTTCTTTCAATGGTCGATTAAATAAAGTATCAGTCAAGTATTGATCTCGATGATATCGATTAACTTTCTCTCCCCTTAAAATTCTGGCTTTGTGTCTAAATTATAAACCATTATTTATTTAGATATATTTACTTCGTTCTTTTCTCTTTAAAACAAATCGGGCTAAAATCGAAACCAATTGGCAAGGCATGTTAGGAGAAATAAGTCTGTGATTGAAAGAAATTAATAAAAAAACAAAAAAATCATAGAGAAAATAATATTCCAACAGTATTATTTTGTTTAAGTAATTGGCAGTGCTGACGCATATCCAAATTTTACTTAAAAACACTCGCAGATGCAGAACATTTATTGTTTGGCAAATGAATTGAATTAACTTGAGAAACTCAGTTCTAAGTCACGCTCTCTCTCTCTGTTTCCCGCTGATGGATGCATCTTTTTTTCACTGTCACACGCTTGATAGATATCTAAAGGAATGAATACATAGAAACATCTATACTTAGATATACACACACACATACATGCATATATATTTTTCTCCGTGTTTTTCTCCTTGTCTCCGTATTCTTTCTGTTGAAGAGCGTAGCTCGAAACGTCAAAGACTTTCCGTATTCCCGAGCGTCATACTAATATATACTTTTGTTATTTACACCACCTGTCCTCGTCTGTTGTTATTTTTTGTATATTCTCCCATATATATATATATATGTTCATGTTTACATACATATCGATTAGTTGTATAGTGAAGATTTATAAAACGTTCAACAGATTCTTGCATTTGAATGTTCTTCATTTGAATACCCTAGAATTAAACGTTTATCCACAACCACAGATGTGTATATGGCTTACACACACACGCAAATCTATATATAAAAAGTAATTGTATACAATCATGTACTAAAGCGGTATGTACATACATTAATTGAATACAAGTATGACCATATATTCCTGCATCTATGCACAAACTTAGGTGTTTATAAATTCTTGGAAATGTTTACGCTAAAACAAAAAACAAAGACATTTAAAACAGCCAGGCGTTTTGTAATTGACCGTTTTGAGATAGAATTCAGAGAAGAATTTAGTAAAATCACACACACATATATAAATACACCCACACCCACACACAGACACACATCACATGCATACATTCGGATGAATATATTATATATACATACATGTATATTATACAGATACGCATATACATATACTGTACTCACATGGATTGTGCGTGTGTATATTATATTCACATGCATATATATATAATATATATATATATATATATATATATATATATATACTGTATATATATACACACACACACACACATATATGCACACACACAATCACATGTATATATGTGTGTACCCTGTGACACTATTGTTGAAACCAAAGTTCGTTCCAACTTTACAAAATCCCGATTTTTTTTTGATTTTTTTAATATTTTATTAATTTTAAACAACCTTTATTATATTTAAACGAATTTTTAACAATTTAAAGAACATATTCTATAACATATTCAGTTGGACGGTGAGGTGATGTTTCCGAGCTTTGGCATCCTCGAAAAACATGTACCGGAATTGTATATTTTTCAATGTACTCAATCATACCTGTTAGATAAACACAATCTGGTATATAAACACACGCATACACATACACTCAAATGTTTTCTTTTGAAAGCAACAAGAAAATAATAATAATAATAAAGTATTAAACGAAGCCAGTGTACTCGGTGAACAAACTTAATAAGATATCTTTATATTAGCAGACATCATAATACACACCTGTAGAAACAGGAAATAGTTTCTATTAATGTTATTCATTGTTTATATTAAAAATGTTATTGCAACCAAAAGACTTATTTGTTTCGACCTATTGATAAACATCATATATGACACAAGGCATTGTTTTTAGTTCAGCCTTTCTTAAGTAAGAAGACCCTAACAACAACAACAACAACAACAAAAATAACACATTTTATGTGCTCTTGTTTATTTAAATTAGTCATAGTATCCTGTAATTACCTGTAATGGCGTTTTGATTAGCAAGTTATTTGAGCTTTAATGGTGGTTTGACAACCAACCTTGGGTTTGCGTTGCTAAGTTGTTTAGGGTTGATTAAAATATATACATAAAAAAAATATCTTTAATTACTATAAGAGATAGTTCTTAAAAATCAGCACTTAGCTCTGTTCCCATGCCATGAAACTGACGTTTCATCCAGGGGGATGTTTATCTCTCGTCTGTCTATACCATAGTTAATACTTTCATATAGCTTTGTGCTTATTCTAAATAGTTACATAGAAGCAATAGAGAATGAAGTGTTCTACACTAGATCACAAGCAGATGCCAGCTGATGCCTTCTTGTTACCTCATCCACTGCTCCATCACCCTACTATTTATGTAAGCATAGTTTTGCATTTGTTCTGATAGACTTACAGAAGAAACATCGCCTCCTGGCCACAAATTTAATTTTCTCCTAAATAATTTCACTGTCTGTATAACAGTTCATCAACTAATTAATACTTGCAAAATCTATTCGATCGCTACTTGAATTTAACGAGTCGATTTAACGATCATTGTTCGACGAGGCTACGTTTCTTTGCATTGGACATTGTACACTAACAAAGGCACCATTTTAAAAGTTGTCCATTCCAACAACTTTCAGTTTGTTATATTATTAGATATTACACCAGTCGCTATTGTTATCAGCGAATCCATGGATAATCAACAAGTAAGATGTATTGAGAAAACGTGAATCTCCATCAATACGTTTTAAATCTACGTTTGTACCTTTTGTACATGAAAGTTTTTAATACATAAAAGCTTCTTGAGAATCTTATTTAAAGATTTCGAGATGCGTATTGATACAATAAACCGGCACATAAAGGCCTCTAGCTCTGGTTTCTGAAGAACTTTTGTCTCTTTGAATTATTTCTACAGACATGTCAGTTTAGGAAAACAAAGGACAATATTAACAGTCTACACTTTCAAGATATTTTATTTAATATCATATTTGCTTGCAAACACCAAAATTTCCATCTATCATACTTACAAATGATAATTAAATTATTTTATCGAAAATACAAAACCGCCAGATATTCCCTGCTGATCAAGAAAGAAGCGATATCATTTGATATCTATCGATATATACTTTGTTATATAATGCATGCATTCAATACAAGCTGCGATACGAAAACCTCCTTATATTTTACACGGTTATCACTGCTATTGGTGTGGCGCTAGTGAAGTTGGGTAGGTAGGAAGGAAGGAAGGGTTTTTTTCATGTGGCTAATGTTTTATCGTTTAGTTTTTGTTACCAAGATTTTTTTGAATTGGTGTCTACCGTAACCTTTCTTGTTGAAATGATTATCATGAATGGTAGATCTTGGAGGTGTTTTTTTTTTTTAATCGCATCCTGTGTAAATGTTTCAATGTTGCTCAGCATTAGTAGACTAGATTGGAGCATAATTTTCAAACACTTGGTTAGGAAAATGTGTTTGTTTGCTGCACTAAATTTGATATCCCACGTTTCACCAAATTTATTTTTTTCCGTCTAGCATCTCACACTTTTGTTGTAGTTATGACAAACCAAGTATCACCGACTAAAATAATCATTGATGCGAAATATCTCAGAATTTAAAAAAATGGTAACAATGTTAGCAAAAATTAAAATAATGGATTGAATGAAACGATTGTTGTGAATTTACTAAATATTCGATCGACATATCTAAAAACTGATTGATTGATTGATTGACAGAGTTCGCTGTTTTTAAATTGATGCATTTTGCTTCCGATACTTGCTGTTATATTTTTGTTCTTTTCTTTTTTATTATTTATTTTTTTCATTGATTCTAGTTTCTTCCTATCATGCAACCATTCTCATTCCAAGATATTTCAAACTAGCACGTCTGAAAACATAGTCACGTGGGTATTCAGTTAATGAAGTTGATTTCAACGAAAATAAAAAAATCTTCAATTGGAACAAACAGTTTGGACAAATGATAATTCAGTTATAATTGTAATAATCCCATAAAAAGTTTTTTAAAAAGAGACAGTCTAGTTCCATTACAAAATATTGGGCATAACCTCTCTCTCTCGTTCAGTAAATATTTAAGCTAAAAAAAAAAAACACTACAAATAGCAGATTTTCATGTGTTCAGTCAATCACTGTTTGTACAACTAAAAGCAATGACTATTCGCTAGGAAAAAAAAACTGAGAAGTCTGTGTCTGTAGGCGTGTGTACTCGTAGATGCACTTATGTATGAATGTATACGTCTGTGTGTTTGTAGACATGTGTGTCTGTATATGGATGATCTGATGATTTTCAAACAGGAAGGAGAAATAGAGCTGGATAAAATGGACCACTGTCAGAGCAGATACAACATTTGGTTACACAAAAAGCCCACGTGAAATAATCACACTTTAGTTTATAAGAAACAGGCCCTTTTTTCTATTTTTTTTTTACGACAGTCTCTTCTCATATTTTCTTGTCCCCCACCCTCTCATTATTGTCTCCAGTTGTTTTTCTTCATGGATTAACAAACAGCAAGTTAGTCGTGTTAGCATTCCTTTATATTTTTATTATATTTTTTCTATCACAAAACACAACTTTGTCAATGAGGTTTTGGACATCTTGCTTTATTTCATTCCGTTCACTTTCTGTTTGAGCCGCCATCGTTGAAGGCTGGTTTTCTGTGCCATTTTTTTCCCCAAAAAATAATGTCTTCGGTTCGATATTCTCTGCGAAACGTCCACATCACGCTTTAATTAACATTCTCCACATTGTCTCCCAATATCTCGCTGGAATCTGAAACGAAGAAGAGAGAGAAAAGAAAATGTGCATTAGAAATCGAAAAAAACGTAAACAATGGAAATCAATATAAACAGCTGCACTACCACCACCACCACCACCACTACTACTACTACTGCTGCTACTACTACTACTACGTTCAAAGCACCTGTCTTCCTGAAGTGTATGGAGTATTGTCTTTTGGTGTACTTGGAATATTGGTGTTACAAATAATTTGTCTGTGAATATTATTATCATTTAGTTTCTGAATATCATGTTTATTGTGCATGTCATACACACACACACACACACACACACACACGATATATATAAGGATGCGATTGTGAAGAACATGTGTTTAGCGTAGAGAAAGTTATCACGTGAGATGTCTTATGTAGGAAAATGGTCACGAGGAATGTGTCGTGTGTTTTCTTTTCCTGAATTACAAGTGTTTCACAAAGAACGTAAGCTGTACTTCATAGAACCATTTTTGGTATTGTTTGAAGTTGTAAACCTCAGTCTGCTATTTATGTTTCGTTCCTATTATCTATTATAACTAATACACCAATTAGTATTATTAATATCTTTCTAGTTAATGTTTTAGTCAGAAAGAGAATCATGATGTCTATCAGAAAGCGTAGGTTTTCGTTCTGTCATTGAATATATTAATAATACCTGTACAGTTCCCTTTGATCTTTCGGTTAATTTAGACAGTCTTATTTCCAGAGTATCGAAGCCATGTTATTGTAACGTAACTGTTTCACATTATCAATTTCCATGTGGAAGAATCTGTATATATTCCTAAATTGCTGTAGCTACCTACCCCCACCATCTCCACATCTATCTCGCTGTTCTAGCCGTTTATTTTGCAGAAAAATAACTGAAGTTTTGGCAACCGTGGATTAGGGGTAACATTTCTATGTAATATCTTTAAATAGCAACAAAGAAGAAAAAAAAAGAAGCTGATTAAAATCTAGTCCTACTACGAACGTTGCTTTCTTCTTTTGATATGGGGTAGGATAAATTTACAGAGTTTTCCTTTCTTGTGCCAGAGCTCTTTGGGAAAATCGCCAAAGATTTGAAACTAAAGCCACAAAAGCTGATATGCTGAGAATGTAAGGAATAGGTTGAACTGAATTCTGAATGTACAATTTTATTCCCGCCTCTACGATATTGGCAAAATCCTTCAAAAACTGGCACCGAATCAATGTTAAGTTTGTGAAAAACATAAAACTAAAATTTAGATTCTGTTTCGAAAAGGAAAAAAAAAAAAACAGAGCATTTTCTTACGTTATATCCAAAAGTGAAAGTTTCACAAATATTTATATTATGTATTTCTTAATCGCTATGAAGTTATGATATTAAAAAGTTGTAAAAATAATTACATAACACCTTTTAAACACACTTTTTCTCACCTGTATTATAATTGTTTCTATGGCAATTAGTTGGCAGAATCGTTAAAGCGACGGAAAAAAATGTTTTCCAACATTTTTCACACTTCTTTATATTCTTGAGTTCAAATACGGATGAGGTTAATTTTGTCTTTCATCCTTTTGGGGTGGATGAGGTTTAGTAGCAGTCAAGTACTGAGATCGATATAATCAACTAATGCCATTTCCCTAAAATTGATCTTCTGCCAAAATTTGAAGCAATTATAATTGTTTCTTTCTGGTTTAGACACAAGGCCAGCAGTTTTTGAAGGGGTGGAATTAGCCGATACCGTCTACTAACCTCCGCCCAGAACGGATGAAAGCAAAGTTGAACTCGGCGGGATTTGAACACAGAACAGATCCCGCCGAGATCAACTTTGTCATTTATCCTATCGGGGTTGATAAAATAAAGCATCAGTAATGGGGTCAACGGTATCGGCTAAACACGTCCCCTTAAAATAGCAGGTCTTGTGCCTAAACTACAAGCCGTTATTATAACAGTTTCTGATTAAGTACAATAGCAAAAATGTCGACGGGAGTGGGGTTACTCTCCCCACCACCCTAGTACTTAACTGGCATTTTGCTTTTCTTTCCCCCAAAGTCGATGAAATAAAGTTTGACCTCGGTGGAATTGAACTATCACATTCAAAATCATAATTTATTATATGTTGTGATATAAATAAATAAAATACATCTGTCTCGCCGATACAGCGTTACGCTTTGACAGCCGATATTTTTCTAACAATGCTTAAGTCTTTGTTACTCTCTCTCTTTTT
>NC_069002.1:28570158-28571215 GCF_001194135.2 Octopus bimaculoides | reverse complement strand
ATATATATATAAGATAGGCAGGGGATTCATTCACAGCTTTTGCTTTGTCAAGAAATATTGGCAAGTATATTAAAGAAATTTATGCCACAGTTTACCTGTAGCCATTTCTTTTTTGGCATTGTATGTATGCTGCCATTTTTATGCATTTTAGCCCTGGGTGGTTAAATTCGGAAAGCAAACTTCAGGTTTAATATTTAGTGTATTCTAAATAAATGTTCCCTAATGTGAATTTTATTCATACTACATATACTTAGATATGCATTTGATATTACATATACTTAGTTAGATGCAACCAAACCACGAGGTCTCAGGTTCGATCCTACAGTGTGGCATATTGGTCGGGTCGACCAATAACTTGCACGTGAAATTGAGTAAATGGAAATTATATGGAAACCTGTCAAGTGGAGAGTACCAGTAATTCAAATGGTCAGCCTTGTCATGCATTGTCACACTCTGATTCTGTCGATTCAAAAACTAAACGACGGAGATCCTACACCACTTCGGGTATATGAATATACTTCGTGTTCTTGGGGTGTATATAACATAACAGCATTACATAACTAATACGTTTCAGTCATTAGACTGTGGGCATGATGGGGCCCCGCCTTGAAGGGTTTTAGTAGAACGAATCAATCCCAGTACTTTCTGTAAGCCTATTATTTATTCTATCGGTCGAACCGCTTATATATACAGGGATGCAAATGAGCCAACACAGCTTGTCAAGCGGTGATGGAGGACAAGCATAAACACGAAGATACACCCACATAGGTATGTGCACACACACACACACACACACACACACACACACACACACACACACACACACACACACGACATTTGATCGGTTCAGGGCTACAGTAAAAGATACTTGTCCAAGGAACCATGTGGCTAGAAAGTACATTTTTTACCAGACATCCATGCCTGGCCCTATATAATATATATGAGTGTGTGTGTATATATATATATAAAATATATATGTGTGTGTGTGTGTTGATCTGTTCATATATAAGTATTAAGATATATGTGTCTGTGTGTCGTATGTATGTGTGTGTATAAT
>NC_069002.1:28568232-28569993 GCF_001194135.2 Octopus bimaculoides | reverse complement strand
ATATATCCACACGACACATTTCGGGGGTTGATGTTCTGGGAAGGAAAGGCTGGACATAGTTAACATAGGACGTGGAAGTGTTGGGAAGAACAAAAGTGATGAGTAAAGGAAAGATGAGATGGGAGTGCTTGATTAGACAGAACGCGAGCCGATCCAACTCCAAAGAGCAAAGGCCGTAATAGTAACGGTCGAAAAAGCAGAGGGAGGAGATATCTGGAGCATTAACTTTACGCCAATCGAGTGGATGGCCCTTATCTAGATATGATACAGGACGTCTGTATGTCGCAGTAGTACCGACCTTATATGTGGGAGCCATAGAATCGAGGGCCTCACCTAAGCTTTTAGTTTATAACTCATTAAAACGGAGACAAGTATTCTAAACCTACGCCTGCAATAGATGTATTCCAAGTTTAACGGGTTAATTCCGAATTCATCAGAAACAAAGATACGATTACATTTTATAAGGTAAAAAATGCATTTGAAGTTTACATACACATAAACATATGCATGCATATATCTATGCACCTATGCATATGTGTGCGCTGGTATTAGTGAATGTGAATCTATTGTATATATGAAATATCTACAACGGATAGTTTACACAGTTGAAAACGATCACTTTGGCGAGTACCCAAAAGGCTGCAAGTGGACAAAATGTATATATATGTGTGTGTGGGCCTAATTGAATACGACGTGTTTTTAAATCTGACATCCACTGTTTACTGTTTATGTTGGTAACCAATAGATTATATAATATCAGTGACTTTTGGCAACGTGAAGTCGCTGTACTGTTATTTAACTCAACGACGAAATATATCTTATTGTAGAAGATAATGGGTGTCTGTTGTACTTAGGAGGAATATGTAGATAAATATCTTTAAATATTTCCAAATTGGAATGAGCAAATCACAATTGAAAGGAAAAACGAAATTATATATATATATATATATAGGAAACAAATGTTAGGGAAATTTCCAGAAGATTCGATTCCCAGAAATGGTAAAAACATGTTGTTAAGAAGACAAGTCTCTTAGATGAAGAATATGAAGTGAGAGGAAATATACGATAATAGTTTCTGAAACGCTATCGAGAAGGATATTGGAGAAGACTTCTTAAACACGGGTATCTTCCTCTAACATCTTAGTAATAACATATTCCTCAACAAAGGGGAAATAATATAAACATATTTCGTTATCTGTAACGAAATATACTGATATAGAGAAGAATAAGGAACTAAAGTGAGAGTGGCGGCATACCAACTTAATAAATGACTCTCTCGGGATAGAGCTTCAGACGGCAAACAAAATAACTATGCAGCATCTAAAATGTTTAGAAAACTGTTAGAAACTATTAATAGGTAAAGAATCTCGCTACATAATATGGCAGCGAGGGTTGTTAGCTCCATGTTGGAGTTAATAAATTACGGCTTCCGCATGCATATATATATATATATATATATATATATATCCACTGATCTATCTATGTGACATGATATTCAATCTGAATGTTCAGTAGATAAGATATATTTCAAAAATATCTTCATATTTATAACACGCATCTGCTTCTTCACTGTCTCTCGCAATCTACTTATGGTGAGGCCTGCCTACCACAAAATCATTTCATTAACTAATCCACCACTGGCTTTAAAAATGTGCAGCACTCTTACAACAGCGAAACGTAAGCAACCAAGAACAATGCATATGCAAATATATGGCTTAGTGGATACGGTTTTCGGCTCACGATCGTAAGGTCACGAGTTCT
>NC_069002.1:28561045-28567323 GCF_001194135.2 Octopus bimaculoides | reverse complement strand
TATATATATATATATATATATATATATATATATATATCTGTTAAAACAATTACCAAAGACGCTAGATAGTAGGATCAAGTCTGAGAACGTCTTAACTGCGTTCATGATGGTGATATAAAGTTTATATCATATATTATTGGCAGAATCGATAACGAGTCAGACAAAATGCTTAAAATTTCTTTCAGCTCATTGCGTTCTGAGTTCAAATACCACCGAGGTCGATTTCATCGATACCTCCACCCCACCTAAAACTTGCTGATCCTGTGCCAAAACCTCAACTAATTATTGTTATTATTAGTATCATTGATGTTGTGTTATTGCTATTAATATTCTTATGAATCACTGCAGTGTGCATGTTAGCTGTTATCGCCAAACTTATTTCCTTATCTATATTACAATAATGCTTGTAATGTATCACACTTGTACATAAATAACAGCATTTGGTGCTGTGCTGTCTGAGAATTCTTATAGCATGTCTTTATTATCAATAGTGCATTGCTCCACTAGAGGGGAGATTGCGGTGGTGAGGTGGGGGATTGTTGTATAATGAACGTTGTCTGTATATTAATATTTCCAACTTGTAATAATTAGACAGTTGCTTCAAGAATTTCAGGGAATCGTTTTCTTTAATTAGGAATAAATACTTATTAAATAATTACAGGGTGTTCGGGATAAATCTTTAGTTTTATATAAAAGGAAATGAAAACACAAGATCTCAGCTAAAAATTATTTTTAAAATTCAAAAAATATCCACTAGATTATGGCTGGGCGATAACAGTTTACTCAAAGGAGCTGTCTTCAGCTACTATCACGGCATCAAGACGGCTATACAACCTGGTGCATCCATTCTTCACTATGTCCCTGGAAATATCTTCGAAAACCACCTTGCTTTTGCCTACCAGCTCGGCCTTGGTATTACAGGAAGAGCGGTTGGTGTCTTTCCCAACTGCGTCCCACACAGTAATATCCATGGGATTACAATCAGAGGAATTAAGAGACCAGAATTTTGGGATTGTGAAGTCGTAGAAATTCTCCGACCACCGCTTCTGACATTTTCCAGGGGTATGGTAAAGAGCCGAATCCTTCTGCTACATATTCGGCCTTCCAGGAGCAACCCTCTTCTGCCAAGGATTGACCGTCTCAATTGAGCGTAAGACCCTGCTCATCAATTGCTGGATGAATTCTGGCGTGGGACAGAGCCAAAACGCCTGTTGTGTCCCTTCCTGCTGGCCGCGGCTTCGTAGCCCCAGCTGCAGCAGTCTGTCACGTCTTACAGCCTTTACAGTGTTCACAGAGCATTGAAAATGACGACACCTTGCGCCAATCCTCATGATACAGGTAACTCTTTTCCAGTATTCAGAAGGCTTCCAGTCCTACACGGCAACTAACTTTTTCTCAACTAGAATTTTAATCTTTATGCCCCCCAACGTCGTTGACTGTCCACTAATACATAAAGCTATTCCTGAAAAAAGGGAGACATAAAGCTCGTCTTAACCTCAATACTCTGTATAGTGTATGTGGTCCTAGTTTTTATATCTAGGATGTATGATCTTGCTGCCAGTATTTTAAAAACGTGTTGCTCCATCTTTTTCAGTCAACTAGTCCTGGTTCATGTTTGTCTGCCATATTTCAGGCAAAATTTCCGCTGCACACAACTAGATTTTGTTGCTTTTGCTGTTGTATAGCCCTAAATCAGCTCTTATCAGTAAGCAGATGATCAGACATTTCAATTGTGACCAAACCATCTTTTTCTTACGTGCAGAGAATCCAACATATTATGCAATGTGACGGTTATTTTTTTTTTTTTGCTTTGTTTTCTTTCTAAAACGATAGTGTGATTAGAACATTTGGCTGCAATTACTAGCAGGTTGAGTGACCACCTAAACGTTCTTCTGTGGCTATCATCAACTTTATTGTATCCGTTGGTGATTTTTCTTCTGAAGTTTCATGTGATTTATTTGTGTATGACTTCTACAAGAATCCTATATATTTTTATATTAGATTATAAATATATTATTATATTACTTTTAGTTTGCAGTCACAGGTTTTGTTCAGCTATTAACCCATTGCTTTCCTAAAGCATTTTCGCAAGTTCTTCCTAAACGTCCATGCTTGTTTTCAGACTATTAGTTAGCCCTCGTTTCATATGTTCTGAGTAATATAAAGCTTTCCTTTAAGTCCCAAGTTGCTTTGGTTCTTGATAAAAATTGGGAATGTATGTCATATACAATGCATGGACACCAGTGATACATGTCTTGCGTCTCACATTATACAGGAGAGGCAAATAGTTGAGATCCCGCCTCAGTTTCAACCAATTAAGTCTGATTTGTAAACCATGTTTGGGTTTGTTAGTTCCTCCGAATCTTTTTAAATAATTATCATGCGAATAAAGCCATGCAAAGAATATAACCACGACCAATGACAGCGATGACCAAGTCGCATCGGTGCGACGAACATTTTGACACGTCAAGAAAAAGGAAATGAAACATAAATTTATCAGTCAAATGTTTTCTAGTCATTCAAATACTTAAATTTTAAAAGATAATTTTCGAATCTCATTCTTTCCTAGAATCATTTCTGTTTCTTTTATTTTCACACTGCTTCCCCCCCCCACCCACCTACTCCAGTCTCTTAGTCATATCTTTTAAACTCCATGCAAAGATAGAACAATCTGCTTTTCATATTACATAAGTATTACATGAACTACAGCTATTTTCTGCTCTATATTTATGTAAGCCATTGTAGTTCTTTCTCTTTGAAAAATGGTTTCCATATTGTAAAAGTCATCTTTTATTATCTCCCCACGGTAAATATAACCTTGTTGGTTGCATTAAATGATGCAATAATTTATTTTTTTGTGTGTGTATTTTACTTTCTATATTTCTATATAACTTCCTAAACCCGTTCATCTAATTTTATTACATTAAAACTACGGCACGGCTAATGTCTATTAATTCTTAACAATTGGTTGGTTTATGAATAGCGTTCCCTCAGAATCAAGGAAGAAGCGAATGTGCAATAATATAATGTCTTCTGGGGAGAAATTGGGCCGGGATGTGGAAAAATGATAGTCGAAAAATGTGCATGATATACTTAAGGAACAATAAACAAACAAACCCCTTGAGCTACTGATCTACAGCAACGTTTATAATAATAATAATAATACCTTAATAATGATACGTTAATAAAACCTACATCGTTAGGGCGTCATTGAAAATAACGCAAAAGGAAGATTGAGTCACGTACGTGGATGTATGGAGGAGATAGAAGTGGTTGGGTGTGGGTGCGTGAGGATGGCTTTCATTGATGGTAGCGGAGGGGCCTGATTATACGTATGGATATTCGTGGGTAGAGGATAGATACAACATGGCTACGTTTGAACGAAGTTTATTGGGAATTATGATATTACCATTTGCTGCAGCAGCAGCAGTAGTAGTGTTGTGTGTGTTGGCACTCCGTCGCTTACGACGTCGAGGGTTCCAGTTGATCCGATCAACGGAACAGCCTGCTCGTGAAATTAACGTGCAAGTGGCTGAGCACTCCACAGACACGTGTACCCTTAACGTAGTTCTCGGTGGGATTCAGCGTGACACAGTGTGACAAGGCTGGCCCTTTGAATTACAAGCACAACAGAAACAGGAAGTAAGAGTGAGAGAAAGATGTAGTGAAAGAGTACAGCAGGGTTCTCCACCATCCCCTGCCGGAGCCTCGTGGGGCTTTAGGTGTTTTCGCTCAATAAACACTCACAACACCCGGTCTGGGAATCGAAACCGCGAGTCCGCTGCCCTAACCACTGGGCCATTGCGCCTCCACAGTAGTAGTAGTAGTAGTAGTAATTGCATGGCTTCAAGTCGACTCCAATCAAACAAAACTTTGATCGAAGACATCAATCATGGTTATGCCTGTCCCACCACTAGAAATAACGAACTCAAAACTATCTTATCCGATGTATTTTTCTTAAACGATAAGGTGTGATTTGAAGGACATTTGACTGCTATTTCTAACAGTGTGAATGACTGTGTAGAGATTCTCTTGTTGGCTTTGGTTTACACAGTTAAGTGTAACAAAAGGAACAGTCTTCGGCATTTCTTCTATCAATGGCTTCTAATTGAACCAGCGATTTTGAGGAGAGGGTTTAAGCCAGTGCCATCGCTTCCAGTGCTTGACTGGTACTTTGCTTTTCATAAATAAAGTTGATCGCGGCAGGATTTGAACTCGGCACGTAAAAAGCCGGCAGAAATATCGCAAAACTATATATTTTTTTCAGCGCTCTAACGATTCTGTCAGGTTTCCCTGTATTAATGAAGATTTCAAACCCATTAACCATTGGTTCTTATATCATGGTGTGTTTAATATAATCATTTTTGGAACTAGCTTGCTCACCGGCAGGCTTTTCAGAATCGTAGAACATGGCATATTACCAAATGATTATTTTTATAATAAATCAACGTTTTGCCACCTTTCCTATTTCTGTCATACTAAAGAAAATTTGTTTATATTTTTCAATAAAGATCCTTAGAATCCCCCAAACCAAACAAAAGAGCAATTTTACTATGGAAAAAAGATGATGGATCACCTGTTGAAGCAGTTTCTTTCACAACGTGAGAACCTAATATGTTTAAGAGATATAAACGGTAGTATGTGTTTCTTTAAAGAATACAGTAGCAGTCCGATATACTTTAAATTCCAACACCATTCCACCGGTTTTATAGTTCTATGTTGTAAATGAGCACCAACTCAGATTCTACAAAGTACTGGTTAAATACTGTGGTCGACTGAATCGATCACCTCTAGCTAAAACTGCGGGCCTTGTGTCAATTGAAACCATTAATATTTTTGTTTTCTGCTGCAATACATCTATATATGCACATTTAAATACACGCGCACATACATCATACACACATAAAATTCAGCGATTTTTCGCCCAGGATATTTTCCTGTAATTTATGTTGTTCAATAGTGGAGGCACGTGGCTTAGTGGTTAAGGTGTTCGACTCGTGGTTGTAAGATTGTGTTTTCGATTCTTGGACCGAGCTACGCGTTGTGTTCTTGGGCAAAACACTTCATGTTACGTTGTTCCAGTTCTCTCAGGTGGCAGAAGTGAGTAACACTGCGGTGGACTGGCGTTCACTCCAGGGAGGAGTGGGGTTAAATATTTAGGCTACAAAACCCGGGAGTCTAAATGATTCGAGCAGGATCTTTATATCGTTCAAGAAGGTTTTCTCAAACCGACATCAGGTTATGAAGATTTGTCAAACTGGTCCTTAATAATTTCCAGTGACTCAATTAGAATTCAATTAAGAATAGACGAAGAAGCAAAATTACGAAAATATTTCTGCTGACTATTGATCTTTGATTGATAATAAGTTTGGAGTCTGATGTTTTATTTATCAGCAAATACAAGAAATTTTTAGAGAGACAAAAACAAAATATTATTGATCTCCTTTGAAACAATGATATTGTATAAATTTTCATTAAAAAGTACTTGATAATCACTCTTTCTCTCCACACACACATACACACATACACACACACAAACACACACACACACACATACATACATACGTAAGTACGTACATACACACATTCATACATACATACATTTGAGTCCATAATCTTAAAACAATTATTTTAATTATCATTATGTCTTTTAGCTTCTAATAATAAACTAACTTTTCTTTTGAAAACCACGAGAAGCTTCGGGTGACATTTCAGATGCAAAAGAAGAAGAAAAAAAGAAGGAAACAAAGAAATATTCTCGTTCTTGTGGGCGTTAGCGATTACAAAATTAGTCTTCAGAATGAAAACGAAAGTCGGAAAAATACTTAAAAGATCAAGTAGAAAGTTAGCAACGTAATATGACCAAATTAGGAGCGTGTTCTTCATAAAAGGAAACGTAGATCTAAAGCAAAAGTACATGTTTGAGAGGAATTGTTCTGTAATAAATGTTGTTGTATATGGTAATAAAATTACAGTGTCGATCGAATATTACTTTTTAAACGGTTCCAAGACAAAACCGAACCATAAACTAGAGGTCGTCTGATTGTAAATGTAAGTAAACAGTGTAGCGGCGGGCTTTTTTTTTTTTACTGCATAGTATGTCTGAAATAAAGAATTAATTGTGATACAGACAAATTTTTATGTGAGAGTCTTACGGAGATGTATAGATGGCGAGAGAGGGAGAATGACATATGTATAGATATATACGTGTGTATATATATATATATATATATACACACACAAACACACATACTCACACATATATTACAATTGTATAG
>NC_069002.1:28558168-28560524 GCF_001194135.2 Octopus bimaculoides | reverse complement strand
TACATTATTTACATTTGACGGATATTTGTCCTCATCTTGTTTGTTGTTAAAACAACGTTTTGGCTGATATACCCTCCAGCTTTCATCGGGTGTCTTGGGGAAATTTTGAATCCGGGTTCTCATTCCTAAGGTATTTTTTGATGTTATTATTATTCAGGTCACTGCTTGGAATCGAACTCGGAATCTTGGGGTTAGTAGCCCGCGCTCTTAACCGCTACGCCCTTTTTCACGTAATATAACCAAACGCACCGAGCAGAGACCATAAACCCATGTCTCATCATCAGTGATGATGGTCTTCGAATCTGAGTCGTGATTTGCTGAGTCTAGCATGTCTTGGGCAATTTCCAAGCGGAGTTGCTTCTGCTGCTTTGCCAATACCCTTTGAATGCTCAAATCCTCCATTACAAGAGAAGGCACTCATTCTGTGCTTATTCGTACTTCGCGTGTAATCGCCTGCATTGTTACACGACGATCTTCCATGACTATTCACCGAGCGTTTTCAATCCGCTCTTTGCTTTGGTTTGTAGATGGCCTGCCTAAGTGTGCCTCGCTCTCCACTACGGTGTGACCATGTTTGAAGTGGTTTGTACCACTCTCTGATCTGAGTTTTGCCCATGAAATCATAGCTAAATGCCTGTTGAATCTTCTGGAAGATTTGAAGCTCGTGTATTCGGTGTTCTAAGAAAGCATCCATGTTAGATGACTTTTTTTTAGTGTTAATACTGCTTCCATCGCTAATAATTTGTAATAAGCCTTTTGGCTATTTGCAGCATCAGTGTCTGAAAGGATGCTGAAATTCTCTATATCATGGCAGCGAGATTTGACTGGCATGCGGTTACCCGGTGCGTCCTACCGCTGAATTCCAGAAGATAGATGGACAAATAAAACTTCCAGAACGAAATCACATGATTTCCCGCATCCATGACAGACGAATTGCGTTTACTATGATCTGTGTGTGTGTGTGTGTGTGTGTGTGTGTGTGTGTGTACTTTTATCCACCAAGCGCCTATATGAGAGGATCTTCCGAGGTTCATAACACAGTATTCGGTGTTCTAACACAGTATTCGGTGTTCTAACACATAGGTTCTCAAAGTGGGCGCTACCGCCCCCCCAACCAGTGGGCGTTCAGAGGGTCCAGATGGGGAGGGGTGTGGCGGTAGAGAAAAAGGCGTTGGGAAGAAGGCAGTGGATTGGGGGACGCTACGAATTTATAATATTATTATAGTATTGTATACAGGTTATATATTATATTAAATATTAAATGATTCATAGATTACATAAATTAATAAAATATTAAATATTCATTTATACATGAAAATAGTGGTGGGGCGCTGAGGGTATTATGTGGCCATGAGGGGAGCCGTGGCCCAAAAAGTTTGAAAACCTCTGCTCTAACATGACATCCATGTTTAGTTGGATATATAAAAAAAAGCTTTTTGGTACTGATACTGTTTTCGTCACTCATGATTTGTATATAAACATTTAAGATGTATCTATCTATATTTATCTTTAAACTGTTTCAGTCATTGAGTTGCTGCCATGCTGGAGCACCGCCTCGGAAAGTTTTAGTCGAACAGAATGACTCCTGTGCATGTCTTAATTTTGACACTTATTCTATTCAATTTTTTTGCCGAACTGCTAAGTTACGTGGGCGTAAACAAATTCAATATAAAATATTGCGCCTTATATAATTGGATATATGCGTATGTAGAGAGAGAGAGATAATGCATTCTTATGCAAATGTTGTGCTGCATCTCCCACGGAAGCGAGACACCACTTTGCTGTTTTACACAAATATTTACTTTGATGATGATGATGGTGGTGGTGGTGGGGCTTGAATATCACAGCTTCTCACCTGAAAACATTAATCTCAGGTGGGAAGACATTATCACACCCATACACAGATTTATCTGATAATGAGGGTGGGTATGAACATCACAGTTTCTCACCTGTAAACTTTAATATAAGGTGGGAAGAGACTGGGAAATTATCACACACACATATACAGGCACGCACACGCATATATATACACACACACACACACACATATATATATATATATATGCACGCGCACACACACACACGTCATACAAAATGTCTGCGTACATAAGAGAACGTGTGATCATACGGCTGGGCTATCTCTTTCTGCCTTGCCTATTTTAATAAACAAGCTATTAGGAAATTTGTTTATTGAACGTGAGAGAGAGTACACGCGATTGTGTTTGCGAGAGAGAGAAAGAGAAACACAGAGAGAGGGTGAAAGAGAGATGGACAAAGAAGAGAGAGAAACAAAAAGACTGAGAAAAAACATAAATTTACTCAAGATAAAGTGGTGTGTGTGCATGCGTGCGTGAGG
>NC_069002.1:28553408-28557983 GCF_001194135.2 Octopus bimaculoides | reverse complement strand
ATATATGTGTGTGTGTGTGTGTGTGTGTACACGCGCGTGTCTTCTTTTACTCTTTTACTTGTTTGTCATAGCATTGCGGCCATATTGGAGCAATCCTTTGAAGAGTTTTATCGATGAAAACTACCCTAGATATTTTTTTTATAATTCTGGTATTTATTTTATCGGTTTCACTCTATCGAAACGCTAATGACACAAACGAATCACCTCTGATCAGTAAGCGGTGAGACACACACACACACACAGACACACACATACATGTAGGTTGATAGATGTCTTTGTCGCCTATCACTGCTTGACAACTGGTGTTGGTTTATTTATGTCTCCACAACATAAGCAGTTTGACGAAATATTCCAATAAGTCCCACTCTTTGAAAATAAAAAGAAGTGCTGGGGTCGATTCGTTCACCTAGAATCCCTCGAGGTGGTGCTCCAGCATGGCCGCAGTCTGACTGAAACGAATAAAAGATAAACGATATGTCTTTTTCTTGGTTGCCATTTCTTATGTCCAGCAAACATACTGACATTAACAAAACTGATAAATTGCCTGCAAATAACTTTGATTTCAAGATGTCTGCTAAATGATGCGATTTATTGCATAAATGATCGTTTGGTTGTAATAAGGAGCTCTCTGGAAGTTTTTTTTTTTCTTTTGTTATTTTTGTGGAATTACGAGTTTAGTTTCGAAATATTGTCGTTGTTTTGTCTGCCCTAATATTTGGTAGCTTGATTGAGCCCTTTGTGAGTAATAAAAAATCAACTTGGTAGCCTGATTTACCCGCGTGAGTGTTCGAAATCCAATTCGTTTATTTTTGTTTATTCACAATTCCTCAAAATTTCTGTAACACCGGTTATCAAGGAATGGATATTTTCCACACTTTATATACATACAAGCAGAGTGACAAAAGAACAGAGAGAGAGAGAGAGAGAGAGACAGAAAGACAAAAGTAGAGAGAGTGAGAGACCAGTACAGAGAGAGATAGACAGACGCACAGAGGTAGTGACGGAGACAGGTACAGAGAGACAGACAGGTGTACTGAGTGATGCAGATACAGAGGTGCACAGAGACGGACAGACAGATACAGAAAGGGAGAGAGAGAGAGAGAAAGAGACAGACAGACACACAGACATAAAGACAGACAGGCAGTTTATTAGATTAATGTTAACCGGTAGAGACAAAGAAAAAGACGAAATAAGCGAAAACATTGACACAATGTAAACAACATAGAATGTGAATAGCATAAAAAGTTGGTCAATTAGAGAGAAAAACAAAGTGTGATGGAGATGAAAAATAAAAACAAAAAAAAACGTTGAGACAACAAAACAAAAACAAATCCTTTCATGATTAAATTAAAGAAAGAGCATTATGAATTGCGACATTACAGTTTTATATTGCGCTGGTTGTTAACATGGCCGCTTAAAAACGTACCGAAATATCAGTCTTTAATGCTCTGAGACGAACGAAAAGTACCGAACGTCTGAGAGTACAAAATTGAAAAAGCTATTAAGAACAGTAAAGGTATGAAGTGTTGAAATTGTTCGGAGATGGTACGGACGCCATCTGTTAGGATGGAAAATGGACGGAGAAAAACATCCATTAAAAATTAGACCGGAAATGAAAGTCTGTACGAATAAAGAGAACAACAGAGACAAGAAGCAATTCGATTAACTATCGATCTGTGATTGGTTGATTAATTCGTTGATAATGATGCACGAAGATGCATACATGCAGATGCATACATGCAGATGTATATTTATGCACACTGCAATAAAACTCTCTCTCTCTCGTAGAATTTTCAATAAATAGTATAGCACTCGGTCGGTTAAGAAAGTGACGATATTATAAAAACCACAAAAAGCCTTATGAAATACCGAGGGTTTTCTGGCTGAAATATTAATTTCGCCATTTATCTAGCAAGTAAAAACAAAAATTTAGAACCTTTAGTGACTGTATAAAAGCGAGATATTTTCTTCATGTTCACATTTAAGAAAATATATCTTAGCGGAAATTCAGAATAAGTCACTAGATACATCATGAAGCATTCTAGTGCTAGCTTGCATTATTTTTTATATTCGTAAGAGCCTGGTTATATTTACTATGAAGTTATATTCCCTGTATTTCTAAACCGTCTTGTTGTCTTTACCAGCTTCATAAATGGCGATATAAATTAATATTTCGGCTAAGAAACCCTGGACAGCTATATTTCACAATGCTTTAAGGCTTTTTGAGGTTTTTATTATATAGTTTCAGTCAGATTGGCACCGCTTGAATAATTTTAGTCGAACGAATCAACTCCGGTACTTTTTTGAAGCTTGGTACTCTCTTTGGCCGAACCGCTATGTAACGGGAATGCAAACACTAAACACCGGTTGTCAAGTAGTGGTGGATCAAATGGACGCACACACACACATTGATGCATATATATATATATGAAGTATAAGGAAGGGAAAAATACAGTTGTAGACGATCTTTAGTTCATAATCCAAGTTGGTACAGATCCAATATAAAAATCAAGAAATTGTTTCGGAGTCTAATTAATTCCAAAGACAAAAACAAAGAATCCTTCTTGAAATAAAAATTAGATTCCTCGTCAGGAATTACATACTGGTATGAATAATTACGACCAACAAAAATATTAAAAAAACTTACATAGCCCAGACAGGTACGAACAAATAATAATAGAATGAAAAATCACTAGAACGCTAGACCGTTCAAAACCATAAAATACATATATAAAAATAAACTACTCCAGCGTTTTATTAACATTCCAATTCATGATATGTAAATATCTAATAAAGACAGATATATATGACGGTTTTCTTTGTTTCCGCCTCTCAAATGGAGTCACAAGGCTGTGGTGGCCCCGGGGCTATTGTAGAAGACATTTGCTCAAGATGCCACGCAGTTGGACCACTAATAGTGGTGGGAGAAATGTTGTCACCTAGTTTCCGGTGACGTTTTCGCACATGGTGAATGTATGCACGAATATATTGAGGCAAGTTGGCTTCATGAAGGAGAATATAAAAGGAATTATTGTGTGTGCGTGTGTGTGTGTAAAGTTTACAATTGAAAGTTAAAGATGGCAGCAAAACAAGATCGTTTTATCAGCAGGAATGTTGCATAGAGAATTATCTTGTTTTACAGAATGGCAATTATGAGATTTTCGTAAAGTCAGAAAAGTCCGCTGAACAAGATAACAGATGTGACTGCAAATTACGGAATACACGAAAATATACTTTACTTCTCCAGTTATCATTTTGTAGGTTTAGCTAAATGATTGGATGCCTCCGTATTATTGGCGCCTTATGACATGCTTCGTATGTCGTAGTCCATGTTTCTTGCCTGTAATAATGACAGCGTAGCTCTAAAGCGGCGAGCATGTAAAATCGTTAACATGCGAGGCAATATACTTAGCGATATTTCGCCCGTCTTTACGTTGAGTTCAAATTCCGCCGAGGTCAATATTACCATTCATCCTTTCGTAGTCGATAAAATAGGAACCGGTTGATGTAATCGACCAACTCCCGCCTCTCCCCCGAAATTGCTGGCCTTGTGCAAAAATCGACAATCAACAATTACAGCGTACTTTAAGGTGGTGAGCAGGCAGAATCATCCGACCTTACGTTCTGAGTTCAAATTCTGCTGAAGTTGACTTTGCCTTTCATCCTTTTGGGATCGATAAAATAAGCCCCATTTGAGTACTAGGGTCGATATAATCTATTTACTACCTCCCCCCAATTTGCCGGCCCTGTTCCAAAATTTAAAACCAATATTATCATCATCACTGAGGCGGTGCTCTGGGAGAATCGTTAAACACGCCGGTCAAAATTCTTAACGGCATTTCGTTCGTCTTCACATTCTGAGTTCAAACTCAGCCGAGGTCAACTTTGCCCTTCACCCCTTCCGGGGGCGATAAAATAAGTACCATTTGAGTAATGGGGTCGATATAATTGCCTCACCAACTGACCCAAATTTCTGGCCTTGTGCCAAAATCTGTTACTTATACAGCGTAGTTTTCGATTGAACTATTCTGAATCATTGTGGATGCTGGTGGGTTTGGATAACGCAGATAAGGTGGATGGTTATACGAAGAATGGTATCAGATTTATACGGCTTCTTTACGAAGTGCAGGGATGACATATATAGAACTCATTGAGATATCGCAGTCGTAGTAAAAGAAGTTGTTCAGTAGTTCTGTCAATAGTATCGAATGACTAAAGTATAAATCTTCCGAAGAAAACCACGATTTCCAAACGCAGAAAGGGACACGGATTTCATTTGAAGAATTATTGTTTTCCATTGTGCGTGTGTGCCTGCGCGTGTATGTCTATGTATGAGA
This sequence comes from Octopus bimaculoides, assembly GCF_001194135.2. NCBI lineage: Eukaryota > Metazoa > Mollusca > Cephalopoda > Octopoda > Octopodidae > Octopus > Octopus bimaculoides. The sequence continues at coordinate 28,553,646 of NC_069002.1, read as the reverse complement.
GTCAAACGGAAATACACACGCACACTGACACAAGTACATACATATACATAGATATGTGTGCATGTGCACACGCCTCTTTATATTTGCGCACGTGTGTTTAAGATGTGAGAGAAACTCTGAAATGTGTGTGTGTGTGTATATATATATATATATATATATATATATATATATATAATGTAGGTAGACATATTTCTTTGTGTATATGTGTATGTATATGTTTGTATATGTATAAATAGAG
>NC_069002.1:28550057-28552595 GCF_001194135.2 Octopus bimaculoides | reverse complement strand
ATATATATATATATATATATATATATATATATACTACAATGGGGTCAAATTTGTCGCTTTGTCGTTACCCAGCAAAAGCTATGTGAATGAGGATGGACACGCACACAGTTAAACCATTAATAACGTTGCACTAATAGCAATCAATAAGATATTTATATTTTATTTCTAAGTGTTGATCAAGTTAACTTAAGCAGATTACATTTAAATATGAAATTTACTTCAACAAACGATTACTTTTCTCTTACAATTATTAAAACCATACTTCGTTGTTGACTAGTGAGAAACATATAGACATCTAAGGTCAAAATGTTTTCGTTTGAAGACTATGAATAATGTATTGTTTAATGAAATAGCAGCTGAAGCAAATAAAAATATCTCTTTATTATTCGTATATAAATAAAAAATATTAACACAGCTTACATGTCTAATACGTTTCCACAGCTATTAACACAAGTATCTAGCTACTTATCAAATCTGCAATTACCAATAAACTGAGATTGCATCATTAAGTAAATATACTGTGACAGTCACATGTCATCTTTATATCTTTTAAAAAATAGTCTTTCCACTAATATCATTGGCAGTTTTGAAGGGAGAGGTGAACGAGATGTCATGAAAATTATTAAATAAAAATTAAATAGTCTAAACCAATCCTTGTCCTAAACCGCCGCAGAAAGCTCTGATATAATTTCATAACGTGACAAAAAAAAAAAGTGCTTGTTTATTGACTTTTTCACAACTCGCTTTGTATAGCTCCTCTAGTGCATGTACGCGAGTGTATGCATGTATGTATGCATATACTCACACATATATATAAAATATACGTGGTGCGATGCCAGAAATTTGGAATCGACATGCTGTACTGCTTGACATTCGCGCCATAAGCTCTAATACGAACATTTCAGAGAGTTTGGGTGTCAATCTGAGAACATGCACCGAGAGTGATAAAAATCAAACATCCAGTCAACTTCATGGCGTTTGGAGTGATCACTAGTGATGGCGACGTTATGCCTCCATCCATCTTCACACACAGCGTCAGATTCAACACGGAGACCTACCTGGAGAACCTGGAGGTGGTAGTGCTACCCTGGGTCATGAGGGTGGCTGCTGGAAGACCCTATGTCTGGCAACAGGACTCTGCACCATGCCACACAAGCAGAACCCAGTCATAGCTGTCAGACAATTTCTGCGGCCACATCACCCCTAACATCTGGTCACCTAACTCCCCAGACTGCAACCCCCTTGATTATTATGTGTGGGGCGCAGTTGAACTAGAGACCAACAAAACTTCTTGTAACACCAAAGATGAACTGAAGGCAAGGATTATGGCAGCATTTGCCAACTTAAACCAGGAGACTGTCCAGAAGAGTTGCAGGAGATTCCGAAGTCGTCGAGAAGCCGTGGTCGAAGCCAATGGCGATTTTATTGAATAAATTTACTCTTTAGTATTTCAAGATATTTTTATGTAGTTTTGGTAAATATATCTGTTAAAATGAGATGTCTGTTATTTTCATTTTTGCGTAATTTAGACAATATATTCACCGCGCCCTGTATGTATATATGTATCTCTCTCTCTCTCTCTCTCTCTCTCTCTCTCTCTCTCTCTCTCTCTCTCCATATATATATATATATATATATATATATATATATATATGAGAGAGAGAAAGTAAGCAAGCAGGCTAACGGTAAAATTGTTCTTAGGAAAGGTTAGAATGGTAAAGGCGAGATAAATAAAGTAAATTGAAATAAAATAAAAGATAAAATACAACAAAAAGTTGTAGAGTGCAAGGAGGTATGAAGAAGTTTAATTTTCCGTAATAGATTTGTGGATGTAAAAGTTTTCAAGGTTCATGGATGTAAGAGATTAAGGATACATAAAAGGTTTATGAATATAGAAGTAGATATAAATAGAAATGTAGACAAATAAGTAAACAGACGGGAGAGCGGTAGTGTAGGTGTATTTCAGACAACATGGTTAGAGTGTAGTAAGATACACACGCACAAAGCTTCAATAATTTTCTGTTTTAACAATCACAAAGTATAATCCTTTCTGTTGATTGATTTTGATTATTGTGTTAGAAAATCTTATCCAATAAACGCGACGTAGTTTTTACCTTACTGATCTACAGAGTACAGCATCTAGTTCGTTCCTGCCTTTAGCGACATTTTCAAATCTAATGTCTTTCATTTATAGAGAAGTAGTGTTACACCTATGTCTAGACTTTAAGGAATCTACATGCAGGTTAAAACTTTTCTTAAATGTATACTTTGTCAGTCCTGTGTACTTTCTCGAAATACTATCAGTTGTGTAATATTAGTTCTATTTATCACTACCTTAACAATTCATAAGCATTTTAGTGAGAAATACCGGATAGCCCTGAAATTACAAGCTGGCTGGTGGATGAGATTGAAGATGCTAGAAACGTTTTCATTTGACTTGCGAGAACTGTGAAGCAATATTTTCCCAGCAACAATAACTGGTTTCTGCATTATTTAAAATTTGTGAATAGGAAATGTTCATCTAATGACGGGAATATT
>NC_069002.1:28544717-28550047 GCF_001194135.2 Octopus bimaculoides | reverse complement strand
TTGTTACGCTCTTACTATTTTTTTTTCTTTTATTCTTTTATTTACTTGTCATTTGACTGCAGCCATGCTGGAGCACCGCCTTTAGCCGAGAAAATCGACCCCAGGACTTATTGTTTGTAAGCCTTGTACTTATTCTATCGGATCTCTTTTACCGAACGCGCGAAGTTACGGGGACATAAACACATCAACATTTGCTTGTCAAGCGATGGTGCGGGGGGACAAACACACACACACACACACACACATATACACACACACACACACATATATACACACACACACACATACGACTGGCTTCTTTCAGTTTCCGTTTACCAAATCCATTCACAAGGCTTTGGTCAGAGCGAGATTATAGTAGAAGACACTTGCCCAAAGTGCCACGCAATGGGACTGAACCCGGAACCATGTGGTTGGTAAGCAAGCTACTTACTACACAGTCACTCCTGTATGATGGCATTATACTCGTAGTGTTCTTCTTTTTGGACGAATTATTTTGTGTGTGTCTCTGATTGGAAATTCTTTTTTTTTTAACTTGTTTCAATCATTAGACAGCGGCCATGCTGGGGCACCGACTTGAATAATTTCTAGTCAAATGAATCGATCCGAGTGCTTGTTCTTTTTCTTCAAAGCTTGATACCTATTCTATCGGTCTCTTTTGCCAAACCGTTACGTTACGAGAAGGTAAACACACTAACATTTGGTTGTCAAGCGATGGTGGGGGGTGAACAAACACACACAAGGAAACACATGCATACAACATGTATACGACAGTCTTCTTTCAGTTTCCGTCTACTAAATTCACTCACAAGGCTTTCGTTGACCTGAGGCTGTAGTAGAGGACACTTGCCCAAGGTTCCACGCAGAGGGTCGGAGCCCGGAACCATGTGCTTGGGAAACAAACTTACTACCACACAGCTGTTCATTAACGCTGTGTTTTAGTATTATAATGGGGTCGACACGGTTAAAAATAACCTTGTGGGAAAGTAAGTAGGATGTTTTCCGATTTCTTCTTTCTACTAGATTCTTTATCATGACTGGGATGGGGATGGTTGGAGGTTTTATCTATGTCTGTAAGTGCCATCGTCTGCCTTTCAGTGAAAGTAGCATAATTTCCCTCTTTCAGGTATTGAATTTTACACACACATACACACACACGAACACAAATTGGCAAATCAACAAACGAGACACACATGATAACAAATAAATATCTAGATTAGACTTAACTCTTATAAGGGCCTGGATTTCGGCATGGAATCATCCTGCTTCGTCAGAGAAAGATAATAAAGATTCGCCCGAGTTTAGCAAGTAAATATATGGAATTTCGTTCATAGAACTACCGTGCTGTGTTTCAGATGCCGGTCTGCGATTTTACCACTCTTTGTATACATAATTCTATATATGACGTTGCCAATATGTGTAAATAGTAAATGTGTGTGTAGATGTGCGTATGTATAATATATATGTATGCATGTGAATATATGTATGTTTATATGGGTTTGTGTATATATATATATGTGTGTGTATATATAAGCATGGGTACATATATATATGCATATGCAATGTGTGTGTGTATATATATGTATGCGTGTATATATATATGTATGAATGTGTATACATATATGTATATCTGTATATTTGTATGTATGTGTATGTGTGAGTGTATATATGTGTATATGCATATATGTGTATATGTATGTGTATATATGTGTATGCATAAATGTATGTATGTGTATGTATATGTGTGTATGTATGTGTATGTATATGTGTGTATGTATGTATATATATATATATATATATATATATATATATATATATATATATATATATATATATATATATATATATATATATATATATATATATATATTTATATATATATACTGTATATATATGTATATATTTATATATATATACTGTATGTATATGTATATATTTATATATATATACTGTATGTATATGTATATATATATATATATATATACTGTATGTATATGTATATATATATATATACTGTATGTATATGTATATACTGTATGTATATGTATATATATATATATATATATATATATATATATATATATATATATATATATATATATATATATATAATGTTACGTTGTGTACAGTTTTTCAGCAACATAAACAAGACGAACCAGAATAAATGATGCAACAGCTTGTAAGAGTTTGATTTATATATGCTCCCATCTAGATTTAAATTATACGTTGAGCCTGTTGCCATGTGTTGAAATATAAACGAAACATGCAGTAACTCCAGCGGCTTTCTACATCAAGTGATACGAACGTAGCAGGGATCATTGGCAGCTATCCCACGTCATCAGGTGATTTTGGCAAATTCCAAAATCACATGGTATATGTCGTACTAAATGGAGCTGCATCTAGTTATATACATGAATAAACGCATGCAGGTGAAAGAGGAACACGGTGAAAGAGATCTCTCTCGTTTGGACTAATTGTGATTATAACCTGCGGTGGGTGTGTGCGTCTAATTACCAAGTGTTCATGTGTGCGTAGGTGTGTTTGGTATTATAAACGAGTGAAAGGGAGTTGAGTACGTGAAGTGCAAGTTATATCATCTTTCTTCAGCTACGACTGCAACACGACCGGCTCAAAGGCCTAGAGATTCGTGTTTAATAGCTATCAAACTTTAAGTGCTGTAACATGAAAGCCTAGGCCCATAAGTTCACTCCTATAACAAACTCAGTTGTTAACAATAATAATAATAATGATGATATTGATGATGAAAGCAACAATGGTTTCAAATTTTGCCACAAGGGCAGCAATTTTGGGAGAGGGGACGAGTCGATTACATCAACCACAGTGTTCAACTGCTACTTATTTTATCAACTGCGAAAGGATGAATGGTAAAGTTGACCTCGGCGGAATTTGAGCTCCGTAGCGACGGTCGAAATACCGCTAAGCATTTCGTCCGGCACGCTGACGATTCTGCCAGCTCACAGCCTTGACAATATTACTAAGGAGAAGAAGAATTCTTTCTACTAAAGGAGCAAGGCATGAAATTTGGGAGGAGAGGGCTAGTATTTCATCGACCTTGAAAGGATGAAAGGCGAAGTCGACCTCGGCGGAATTTGAACTCAGAATGTAAAGTTGGATGAAATGTTGCTAAGCATTTTGCCCGGCGTGCTAACGACTCTGCCAGCTCACCACCTTAATAATAATAATAATAATAATAATAATCCTTTCTATTATAAGCACAAGGCCTGAAATTTGCGAGCAGAGGATAAGTCGATTACATCGACCCCAGAGCGTAACTGGTACTTATTTAATCGACCCCGAAAGGATGGAAGACAAAGTCAACCTCGGCGGAATTTGAACTCAGAACGTAACGGCAGACGAAATACCACTAAGCATTTCGCCCGGCGTGCTAACGATTCTGCCAGCTCTTCGCCTTAATACTACGATAATAATCGACACACACTTTTTTGTTATCTATAATCGGTATAAACTTGCTGTTTTTTTTTTTTAAGTGACTTATTCCTATAAGTGCCATATACGAATCTAACGGTCTTTGAGTCTGTTTTGTGACTTGCTGCCGATTAAAAGTATTGAAAGATACTATGGATATTCATGTTTTTTAGCTCTGCTAAACCGCTCTCACTCTCTCCCCAGTACACATACACATATATAACATCAGTTTTTGCATCCCTTTCAAGAGCATCCATTTATCCATGCATCTGATACATACGCATTAACATACATACTTACAGTCATACCTGTGTACGTACCTAGATGCGCGGAAGCAAACTCATACACAACATAAAATAGCTGAAGGGAAGGGCCATTAACATAATCCAATATGTTCTCATCTAGACATCCATAAATACTGATTTAATGAATTCTATTTTGCATACAAGTTCGTTTTTAGGAGAAAATGGTTTACAAATTCTTTATGAGGAAGTCTGACAAATTCACTCACATGGCTAAACATGAAATGCATGTGCAATTGTGCATTCACCTGTAAAGCAGAAAACGAGCAGGAGACGTTTATATTGCAAGAAATAATCTTTATTATTTTAAAATGCTGCGATCGATGATAAAATAATTAGTCAAGGAATATCACACCAACGCATATCTAATTTTCTTTTGAGAGAATTACCAAGCCTTTCGCTAAGCTTTTCGTTCCAGGCAGAATCATCTTTGACTATTTCGCGGGTCTATTATTATGTTACAATGAATAAAGGAGGGGTTTCTTACACGTGGGAGCAAAATATGATACTCATTGACGTGTATGTATGCAGGTATGTATATGTGTATATATACGTGTGTGGAGACGCAATGGCTCAGTGGTTAGGGCAGCGGACTCGCGGGTGTTGGATCGTGGTTTCGATTCCCAGACCGGGCGTTGTGAGTGTTTGAGCAAAAACACCTGAAGCTCCACGAGGTTCCGGTAGGGACTGGTGGCGAACCCTGCTGTACTCTCTCTCACCACAACTTTCTCTCACTCCTTCTTCCTGTTTCTGTTGTACCTGTATTTCAAAGAGCCAGCCATGTCACACTCTGTGTCACGCTGAATCTCCCCGAGAACTACGTTAAAGGTACACGTGTCTGTGGAATGCTCAGCCAGTTGCACATTAGTTTCACGTGCTGGCTGTTCCGTTGATCGGATCATCTGGAACCCTCGTCATCGTAACCGACGGAGTACCACGACATACGAGTATTTCTGTTGGTTCGCAGAGAAGCAATAAATTACGTAACACATTAAAAGGGGGTGTGTTATTCTAAAATACATTATGACTGAAAAAACTTATAGTTGCCAGTACTCTGAGTTCCGCGTTTCCAAAAGTCCAGATGGTAATCTAAGCCTGTTTTCTCTTGAAATATAAATTGTTTGAATATATCTTGAAATATTATACAGACGTTATCAAGAAAACATTTATTAGTATTTTTTCTCTCCTTAATACAATCTTGCTTGAGATCCGGGTAAAACGGTTGTTTCGAGTTCACGTTTCAATTTCATTTCTGGTTCTTGTGGAAATACTCCAAACATCTTAAATACCATATAATAGAGGTCACTCTAAGAACTATTCCCTTTGAAACCAAGGATGCTGCGACTTACACAAACGATATTTTACTCTATGAATACAAGGTGATAATAATTCAGCTCTTCTTCAAATCATTACTGCCATATATATAAGTATGCAGTGTGTACACATAATGCATATGTATATGTGTACAAAATGTGTGTGCATATACACACACGTGTATATGTATACACGCATATATATGCATGCACATGTATATATATATATGTATATATATATATATATATATATGTATATATATATATATAT
>NC_069002.1:28541269-28542890 GCF_001194135.2 Octopus bimaculoides | reverse complement strand
ACACACACACACACACAGTCACGTCTGTCTGTCCCCCTCTCTCTCTCTCATATATATATATATATATATATATATATATAATAAAGAGAGGGGAAAAAACTGATAATGAATAAGAATGGCTTCAAATTTTGGCACAAGGTCATTAATTTTAGGTAGAGTGGGGCATTTAGACGATAATATCGACCTCAGTACTAAACTGGTACCCATTTTATCGCTTTATCAACCCCAAAAGGATAGAAGGCGGAGTGGATTTGAACTGGGAACGTGAAGCGTCGGAAGGAATGCGCTGATGATTGTGCCATCTCACTACCTTCGTAAGAAGTAGGGATAAAACAGATTTTCAAGACTAGATTAAAAGCATCTTAAAGATAAATAGATGTAGACAAAGATGAAGTAGGATACAGCACTTTTGAGATAATGGCTGGATTGACACCAGAACTTGTAAACCAGTGGTGATGGCTATGGTTGGCACGTATTAGACTGGAAATAGATAACAAACGAATGTAGAAGAAAATGCATTCGTGTCAGATTGAAATAAAAACTAGATGTACTGGTACTTATGAAAAGACGGGCATAAAGGCGATATACGCTTGTGCTTGGAAATGAAAGAACTCAACAATAGCAATGCGTGTGTGCGTGCATAATGTATATACAGAGAGAGAGAGAGAGATTATCATCATTTAATGTCCGTTGCTTATGCTGGTATGGGTTGGACGGTTCGACTGGACTGGCACACTGGAAGGCTGCACCAGACTCCACTCTGATTTGGCATGGTTATCTACGCCTGGATGCCCTTCCTCACGCCAACCACTACGAGAGTGTAATGAGTGTCATTTACATGACACCAGGGTGCTTTTACGTGCCACCGGCACGGGTGACGATTTGGGTGACACCAGTATCTAACACAACTGCGATTTTACTCGGTCTGATGGGTCTTCTTAAGCACGGCATAATGCCAAAGGTCTCGGTCATTTCCTCCATGAAGCCTATCACTCAAAAGGAACTCAGCCACTTTTCCTCCGTGAGGCCCAACGCTCGAAAGGTATTCTCTACGTGCCATCAGCACGGGTGCACTTGGCTCTGCGGGTCCTCTCAAGCGCAGCACATCGCCAAAGGTCTCGGTCACTAGTCATCGCCTCTATGAGGCTCAAATTTCGAACAGCATGCTTCAGCACCTCGCTCCATGTCTTCCTGGGTCTACCTCTACCACAGGTTCCCTCCACAGTTAGAGATTGGCACTTCTTGACACAGCTGTCCTCATCCATACGCATCACATGTCCATACCAGCGCAGTCGTTTCTCTTGCATCCCACATCTGATGCCTCTTATGTCTAACTTTTCTCTCAAGATGCTTGCACTCTGTCGAACATGCACACTAACATTGCACATCCAGCGAAGCATACCTGTTTCATTTCTATCAAACCTACACGTACTCGACAGTCACAACCTTTGTTTCACTGCCATGCAGCATAACTGTTCACACGCAGGCATCAAACAATCTGCTTTTCATTCTGAGAGAGAGGCCCTTTGTTGCCAGCAGAGGTGGAGCTGTCTGAACTATGCCCAGCCTAATCTTATTCTCACAGTTACTCTCTAGGAGCATCCCCCTCCACTATATATAT
>NC_069002.1:28537502-28539827 GCF_001194135.2 Octopus bimaculoides | reverse complement strand
ATATATATATAGTGGGGGTGTATATACACACACAAGCAGTATAGGAGTGGTGTAAACATGCACGTGAAGACTTACTGAATCTCGTGCCAACAGCTGTACAGAAACGCAGTGTTATATATAAATATGTATGATGTTATCTGGAATTGCTAACCGTGTGACATATTTACCAACATTGAAGATTATTTATTAGCAACACAGAGGTTGTAGTAGCAGACTTTTAAGAAATTTACCATTCCGCTTCACTCTAAAATATCAAAGATTCATGCAGATTCTAGCAAGTACTACCATATCTCTAACTTAATTATTGCTATATGTGTTTGAGAATGGCAAACGGATGTCTGTTTTAATTGTTGTTTCTGTCGTTAAAGGAGTTCATCGTTGAGTTAAAGGTTATCTCAGTGTGGGTGGTTATACGTAGATTTCTCGACCTGCTGGAATTAACAACCAGATTCTTTCTCAAACCACATCCTATCGTCTATGAAACGGAAACGGTCATCGTTTATATTTTACATGTTTCAGTCTACGATTAATTCTGAGTTGCCACCCACAAGGTTTGGTCGAACAAATCAACTCCTGGCACTTTGAAATCTGGCACTTATTATGTCGCACACTTTTGCTGAATCGCTCAGTTACGGGGAGTAAATGGACTAGCACTGCTTGTCAAGTGGTGGCAGAAAACAAACATAAAGAACACACACATACACGTGGGGTTTCTTTCAGTTTCTGTCTACTAAATCCACTCACAAGGCTTTGGTCCGCCCGAAGCTACAGCAGAATACACTTGCCCGAGGTGACACGCAGTGGAACTGAACCCTAGACTATAAGACTCGAAAGCAAGGTTCTCAACCACACAACCACTTCAACGGAAAAAAAATAAAATGGATATATTTGATAATTTATTTAGCGAAAATCTTCTTTAAGTAAACGACTGTCTTGGATACATTCTGTTTTGAATAATGAAAAGGGGTGGGGGTCAAATACGGAATGCGTTGGATCATACGTCTTGCTCGATCGGGGTTAATCTGGGACTAAACAAGAACAAAAAACAAAGAAAAACAACAACAATAACACAACAATGACAACAACCGTAGCTCTGGGCGTTAGCTCTCCCTTCTGTCAGTGTAGATGTACATGGCTAGAACGCTGTCGATCTGTGCCAACTGATATCACAATAAAACGTTTGTTATTTTATAGAAGTCGCTACTTTAGCGTTGCTATGGAAACACGGCGCCAAAGCAACAAAACAGAATCTGTGTTTTTCTCTTTCTTTATTTTGCTGTTGTTTGTCCACCCCCCCACCCCCACCTTTTTTCCCCCCGAATATCTGTTCTAGATAAATGGGGATAAGTAGTGTAATTTAAATCGTGTGTTTTTCGTCCCACACAAATCTCGTCTTCGTCCTCTTCCTCATCTTGTTCGTCTCCTCCCGCTTCCTTTATAAATCACATATCGTACACAGTTAGATGTTTAGATTTAATAATAGTCCACCTATCCTTTTGTTTATAAATAATCAACCCAGTTTTTTTTTTGGGGGGGGGGGCAATATTGTCGTGGTGTATATTCTTTCCGTTGTGGTTCAGCTCTTTGTTACTAATACTGTATGTGAGCGCATTTTTCTTTGAATAAATTTAGGTGATTAAAGGAACATAACTATATTTATATGCAGGCGTGGCTGTGTGGTAAGAAGTTTGCTTCCTAACCACATGGTTCCGGGCTCAGTCCAACTGCGTGACACCTTGGGCAAGTGTCGTCTGCTGTAGTCTCGAACCGATCAAAGCTTTGGGAGTGGGTTTGGTAGACGGAAGCTGAAAGAAACTCGTTGTATGTGTGTGTATGTATGTATGTATATATATATATATATATATATATATATATAGACACACACACACTCATACATACTTGATTCAATTCATTCGACTAAAACTTCTTCACGACAGTGCTCCAGCATGGCCACAGTCTAATGACTGAAACAAGTAAAAGATAAAGCCATATAAATGTGTCATTTAGGAGTAATATCAGAAACTGTTTATTGTTAGACTGCATTTAAGGTTGAATATAGCTCGGTGGGTGTTACGGTATATACTTTTCGGATCTTTTTTAAAACGGGGGCCACATTTTTCATTAACGAAACACTTTGAAACTTGGAACACTGGTAGAATGTGTCATATAAAACATCTTTTTCTCTTAGTCTTCTTTAAAAAAAAAGAAATCCATAAATTATTCCATGTTAAAGTTGTCGTATTTCTATAATTTCAACCAATCACTGACGTCCATTCAGCCGATATACATTAAGTGCCGACTACATAAACAAACGATTCTGAAACA
>NC_069002.1:28535871-28537042 GCF_001194135.2 Octopus bimaculoides | reverse complement strand
GGGAGGGGGCCAGTCGATTAGATCGACCCCAGTACGTAACTGGTACTCAATTTATCGACCCCGAAAGGATGAAAGGCAAAGTCGACCTCGGCGGAATTTGAACTCAGAACGTAAAGACGAAATACCGCTCAGCATTTCGCCCGGTGTGCTAACGTTTCTTATTTCTTTATTGCCCACAAGGGGCTAAACATAGAGGGGACAAACAAGGACAGACAAAAGGATTAAGTCGATTACATCGACCCCAGTGCGTAACTGGTACTTAATTTATCGACCCCGAAAGGATGAAAGGCAAAGTCGACCTCGGCAGAATTTGAAATACCGCTAAGCCTTTCACCCGGTGTGCTAACGTTTCTGCCAGCTCGCTGCCTTGGTGTTAAGGTATATAAGCGGAGTTAAATGGGCAAGGGTTATGAAGAATAAACAATTATGAAAGGGAGGAGGAGGAGGAAAAAGAAATAAAATTAGGTTAAAACAAATATAATTTCAATTATTTCAGCAAGCAGGGGAAGACAACTGCAAACATATTTAAGCTCTTGTGATGTCATCGGCGAAAAATAAACTTTATCGTATTTTGGAAGTACTGATGAGATACTCACTACGGAGACGAGTATGACCGTACATTGGTTGGAGCACACACACAGAAAAAGAATTGTTTAGGAAATAAATAAATAAAACTCATAGGCACCGTCTCCCTCCAAAAATAATAGTTAAATCAGCTTTGTTCATTGTTTAAACTGGATATTCATATTACGTTGATAAAATTGTTTAGTTGTTCTTTACATCCAAGTTTGCCATAACAGAGAAAACTTATCAAATATTTCACTCGTGACCATCACTCCTATCTTTAGTCTACATTATCTAATGCTTCGTTCTATTTTTAAGACTGTACAGTGTGATTTAAAGATTTGGCGGCATACCTACACTTTGATGCCTCACCAACCTCCTCCCTCAAAAGTCTTTTTAAGGATACATGTTTTCAATGAAATTCTGCTCATCCACGTTTTCGAGGGTACAGAAATACGATTATTTTGAAAAAGAATTTAAATAAAAGAAAGAAAAGTATCTATTTGGGATCCACTTCCTCAATGCATAGTTTTCTACGATACTTTGAGATATACATTCTCTAGGCTCTAATAAAGTTTAAAACAATGTAATTTTGTGAAAGTTCTGG
>NC_069002.1:28534024-28535177 GCF_001194135.2 Octopus bimaculoides | reverse complement strand
GCAAGCAAGCTACTTACCACACAGCCACTCTTGCGCCTATATTCATATTTATACGCTATGATGATGATAATCATTTCTACTAAAAGCACAAGGCCTAAAATTTGGTAGGGGTGGGATAGTCGATTACATCGACGCTAGAACTCAGCTGGTACTTTTTTTTTCATCGACCCCGAAGGATAAAAGGCAAAGTCGACCTCGGTGGAATTTGAACTCAGAACGTAAAGACGGACGAAATACCGCCAAGCATTTTGCCCGGCGTGCTTAGCCATTCAGCCAGCTTGCCCCCTTGATAATAGTAATGTTGTTGCAGTAGTAATGGAGTCGATTTTGTTCGACCAGCCCTACAAGTCAGTGCTCCAGCATGGTCGCAGTCTATCGACTGTAGAATATGCGGAACATCTCTCAACCCTTAACTTATTTAATATAATGTTAAGCACGTGTGTGTGTGTGTGTGTGTGTTATAATCTTTTCCTGGTTGCTTATTTTGTTTCTCACTGCATTAAATATACCAACTCTTGGTTTTTTCGTGTGTTTTGCTCCCATGAGTAATTTAACTTCAATGAAGGCTATATTATAGATACCATATACGTTTAGGAAATCCTTTTCAAAAGGACGTCATGCAAATATTATAGCCGTAATGACGATTCTGAAAATCAGCAATACAAAATTCTATACCTCACCTCTCTTCCTAGTAACCACAACTTCCTCTCTCTCTCTCTGTCTCTTTCTTTATTGCTTTTGTTAGCCTCTCTTTACTCTAAATGCCTATTAGCTTCTCTTTCCGCAGCTGATTATGTTGGTTTCCCTACTCATGTTACTTACCTATTCTTCCGTTCACGTACGATTTCATAAAATATATGAAGGATAACCAGCTATTATAAAGCACACAGCTATTCGCATAAATAAATTGTTGGAATATATTTTCGTGGCGAAATGACATTCAGTTAATAAACTGCACTAAATCCAAACCGGCCCAATTTTATATCAGAGCCATGTAATATCTCTCAAGGTAACTGACTGGTGAAATTGGCAGCAGAAAACTATTAAATGGATTCTTCTATACATCGTATCGTCTATTCACATGCCTGTGTTTCCGTTTTATTATATTTCATATTAGACTATATATATATATATATATATATATATATATATA
>NC_069002.1:28533735-28534014 GCF_001194135.2 Octopus bimaculoides | reverse complement strand
TATATATATATATATATATATATATATATATATCATTTAATATATACACAGTATTTAAGTAAGAGCTGCTAATAATTTCATGCCATGGAAACACGATAATTCTGCAGATTTACATAACATGTCTTGTGTCTCCAAGCAACAAGCAATCTTTCAGGCTCAAACGCGTAGAGACACAATATACTGTATATATTAAACGATGCTTATCTCTCCTTGGATGGAATACTTTTTTTTTTTGTTGGTCTTATATTTAAAGGAACAATACACTATATATATATATAT
>NC_069002.1:28529486-28533558 GCF_001194135.2 Octopus bimaculoides | reverse complement strand
ACACATATACATACACCCCACACACACGACGGGCTTCTTTCAGTTTCCGTCTACCAAATCCACTCACATAAGCAAATGTAAGGATAAACAAGTTAGACAGGTTGATATATAAAGTCGACTTTGCCTTTCATTCTTTTGGGGTCGATAAATTAAGTACCAGTTGCCTACTGGGGTGGATCTAATCGACTGGCCTCCTATCCAAAAATTTCGGGACCTGTGCCTAGAGTAGAATATATATAAAATTATACCAAATACCTACAGAGAATAGAAATGATATCGAGAATTAAAGGGGTTGAAGTAAAGTATCATATATACACACACACGAGGGGATACTGAAGTTACTGGCTTCAAGGGTATCACAAAAGGCTTTGTTAGAGGCCCACATTTCTGAGTTCTTTTACTGGGCTTAGAAAAACTGTAGGAACACTGCAATAAGTGTGTGAATCTGATAGGGGAATATGTTGAATAAAATCATAATTAATTGATTCTACTGTATTTTCTTTTACCCAAAGCAAGGAACTTCTCATCACCTCTTCCTATGTACAGATGCTTGAGCAAGATGTTTTAAGAAGACTGGCGATTGTTCATTTTTGCAATTCTTCTTCCTGTACACCACTGATGTTTCTCCAAGAGACAGACCTCGACTTAGGCTGATGCAGCTTGGCATCAGGTACTGTAACAGGCTTTGCTTTCAGAACACAGAGTTTTTTTTAGACCGACGCCACAACACATCTTAATGTTGGTTGCTTATTTTCCATCAACTCTGAAAGGATTAAAGGCAAAGTTGGTCTTAGCGAGATTTGATCTCGGAGCGTAGAGCGTTGCTACAACTACCACGAATCAATCTCTCCAATGATTCAACGACTCTACCAGTATAACAAACAACAGGAGTAGATTTGACATTTTGGAAACAAAGGAATTTTTAGAAGAGATGGCGGGATTTTCGTACCAGCGTAACATAGATTTATTTCCAACCAAATTAATTTTAAATTAGAAACATGAAGGGGAAGAAATAAATTATTTTCTAATTGTTACCCTGTTGCTCTGCTCTTGGTTTAGTGTTGAAATCTAACACCGTGGTAGAGAGGGACTGAACGCTACACATTTTCGCTAACTGTATGCAAAAACGATTAAGACACAAATCAAAGAAGAAAAAAAATACAAGGATCTTTCTTCAATTTCGACGATGAGTATTTTAGTTATCTTATCAACCGAACCATCAAATCATGGTTTAATACTGTGCGTGACTGAGTATCCCGCAGGCTCTTATAGTATCATTAACGTAATCTGTAAGTAGTGTAATAGAATGTGTGGCAATGGTTGCTTTTTTAAAAAAAAAATACAGGTAGAATCTACCCAGTGACTTTTCACACAGTTTCTGTTTGTCTGTCTGTCGGGTGTTGCTCAGAAACCTTGGGTCGACCCGTAACTAAGGTGCTGGTGCTGCTGCTGCACATTAGCGTCTTCTTAATCCTTCGATTAAGTTAATATGTACATATTAGGTGCAGGAGTGGCTGTGTGGTAAGTAGCTTGCTTACCAACCACATGGTTCTGGGTTCAGTCCCTCTGCAGGGCACCTTGGGCAAGTGTCTTCTACTATAGCCTCGGGTCGACTAAAGCCTTGTGAGTGGATTTGGCTGACAGACACTGTCGTATATATATATATATGTGTGTGTGTGTGTGTGTGACCCCGCCATCGCTTGGCAACCGATGCTGGTGTGTGTGTGTCCCCGTAACTTAGCAGTTCGGTAAAATTTACCGATAGGATAAGTACTAGACTTACAAAGAAAAGTTCTGAGGGTCGATTTGTTCCGCTAAAGGTGGTGCTCCAGCATGGCTGCAATCAAATGACTGAAACAAGTAAAAGAATATATATGTATATATATATATATATGTATCCCGTATAAAAGTTTTCTTGAGTTATTCTCTGATACTCTGAGTTTCGCTTGAGGATACTCTCTTTTTCCGACAGTTAACACTGTACTTTATATATATACATTCACACACTACCTTCATAAACACACACATTCGTGCGCACCCAGGCATACATATACACACGCAAACATTAGTTTCACATACACACACACACACGTGTCTGCGTACTCAGACACTGCTGTTTCTTTGCCAACTTCCTCTTCCGCTCATTCCAGCACGTTTTGACCGTATATTCACACACTTTTTTTTTCCTCTCCATTTTTTCTCTCCCTCCTTTTTTTTTCTCTTCTCATTTATCCTTTGTGTAGAAAAGCGTAGGCTCGAAAAGTTAAATACTTCTTCCATTTTCCTGAACGTAACCCTAATAAAAATGCGTTCTTTTACCTTGACTTTGTGTTCTTTTATATTTGTGGACCATATATGCACAGAACCACATACACACACGTACTCCCTCTCCTCTATCTTTATCTCTATTGTTACTCTCACTCTGTGTGTGTGTGTGTAGTATCCATTTACTGCCACAAAGCCTAGTATGTACACTCATCTTGTTCCTATTATGCTAACTCTCTCTCACTCTCTCTTTCATATTTCCTCTCACCATCTCTCTAAAGAATACAACAGTGTGATTTAAGAAATCGATCGACCAACCAGCATTTAAATGGGATATTAGTCTATATATGTGAGTGGAGGTGGGGCAAGATTTAACTGCTATTACAGATAACATGATTTTCAAGAACTTTGGGAATTTATTGATTCTGGTAGAATAGTAAATTACCAAAAACAAGGAATTATGGACCATCATTTACAACAAATATCCGATAACTGGGGCATGTTTCAATAACATGAAATGCCACAAACATAGATATCATTTTTATCTCTAAATATTTTCTGTTGAATTTAGAGTCAACACTGAAAGGTACGACGTTTCGTATACGAATACATCTGTGTAAACAATGCAATCGAAGAAAGAAAAATAGGTAATAGGTGTATATGCATATTTCAGGCATTCTTGCTCCTTCATCAGTACCACATCCAACCCATTAACCCTCCTTGAACTCATTGCTTGAATCACCACAAAATATAGTGATGTAACATCATTGGATATACCCATTTTACATATTAAACATATTTCTAGCAACTGGTACGTAAATAATAATTGCTGGTAATTTTGAGTGTTAGTTTTAAATTCTATAGAAAATCTGTAGGGGTAACTTAAAAGTAATTGAATCGCACTGATAACACACAAAATAGAATGCAGTATTGACTTGGCAGTGCATTATGCTTACGAAACGAAATACGGTGTCCCTACCAGCAATTAATATATATGTTGTTGCACCAAACAGTGGTGGTGGTGGTGCTGGTGGAAAACATTGATTTGGTTGTAGAATTCCTTTCATTGATAATGTAAGAATTTAGTGTTGTAATCGATAGCAACCATCCGTTCTATCGCAGTCAGCGCTCAGAATTTACTCTGAATGAATACGGGGAAAATTTGGAAATAATTTATAGAAGAATTATATTAAATTAATGAAGTTCTTCTAATGTTACATCACGACATTGATATTTTAATATTACAGCTTAATGTTGATCGGAAGTTGTGATTAAACACGTTCTAATAGATTCTTTTCTTATAGCTCTACAGGGGAAAATAGATGCACAATTACTATAGATATTTTAGTTGCTAAATAACAGAAATAGTATCGTAAAGGTTTTAAACTTGACTGCGTTTCTTTTGTACAAATCATCTCCTTTAACACATCTGAGAACAATGCCAGAACTGAAGTAGATCTTTCCCTCTGCCTTCAAGTACGACTTCTAACTCTAAGCATACCTTAGATTGGTTTGTCTCAACTCAAATATCATTGATACATTGTCGGTTTATTGATGCCACAGTTTAATTTACTTTATAAACAGCTCCGAGGCTGTTTGAACGATACGAAAACCAACTACTTTTGGTTTCGTGTTTTTATCATCTGGGAACTGTAAGAATTTTGAAACGATACAGTTTTCATGAAATGTGTTGTGAAGCGATGCTTTCTTTCCCTCGCCCTCTCCTTAATTTCCCCAGTCGATCTCTCTGTTAGTCTTTCTAACTCTTTCAACTCTCATTCTTTCTCTGTCAGTCTCTCCCCCCCCC
>NC_069002.1:28526473-28527049 GCF_001194135.2 Octopus bimaculoides | reverse complement strand
TGTAGCACTGCATTGAAGAATCCACCCCAGTACTATTCTATTTTTAATCTTGGTACTTATTCTATCGACCTCTTGACGAACCGCTAAGTTACGGGAACGTAAGCACACCAACACCGGTTGTCAAGCGGTGGGAGGGGACAAATATACACATACAAACACACACACATACATATATATACGGCGGGCTTTTTCTAGTTTCCGTCTACCAAATCCACTCACAAAGCTATAGTAGAAGACACCTGTCCAAGGTGCCACGCAGTGGGACTGAACCCGGAACCATGTGGTTGGGAGGCAAGCTTCTTAGCACACAGCCATGCCTTTTTTGTGGGGCGGGCCTCACAAATAGTAATATCTCGTTAATGTATTAATTTAGGAGAAAAAAAGTAGCGATTTATTTGTTTTGTAATTACCTTCGCAATAAGTCAACAATAACGTCGGATCTTTTTTAAAACGGGGGCCACATTTTTCATTAACGAAACACTTTGAAACTTGGAACACTGGTAGAATGTGTCATATAAAACATCTTTTTCTCTTAGTCTTCTTAAAAAAAAAAAGAAATCCATAAATTATTCCTTG
>NC_069002.1:28523937-28525885 GCF_001194135.2 Octopus bimaculoides | reverse complement strand
CACTGGTCCTTTCCATTTTCTCGCCGTTGCTTATGTCCTTTGCCGGCATATATCAGTACAGGGCACGGGCACACGCACACACACACACACACACACACACACACACACACACAAACACACACACGATGAGAGAAAACACTAACGAAAAACTAGCAAGAATTTATAGACGTAGAGAATAATTTACCATCCATTACTGATGTTTCGAGGTTCTTCTTAATACTGCACTTCATTCTACATTACTTCAGTTCGTCAGAAATAATTGTCGGAAACAGGTAATAAATCACCGGAGAAGTTCAGTCTCGGAACAGTCAATCGATCAATCATTTCGGTCTGTCTAACTATTCAGATGCGGACACTTGGTTCTGATTAAAGACCAACTGTGATTTCATAGAGTTAACACTTCGCTCTAGAGTAAACTCGTTGTAGAAACATATTTTCTGCCTTCAGATCGAAACTTTAACAAACTAAGAGAAATTTCCGGTACGAAAATACCACTGTTTTCTGAATTTTAATATAAGACTGGAGTAGTTTAGAATGCAGTTTAGGGGGTTAGAAATTGAAAGTAATTTGACCGAAAATGACGACACTGACATCACGTAATTTCCATAATGAGAACACACACACACACACACACACAAAAAAAACAATCTTGTGAATTCTCTCAATAGCATAATTCTCATTACGCCGCATCTATACGTACCTATTTGTAGAGTATCTCCTGATTTTTTTTTGCATATGATAAGTGTGTTTCGCCGTCTGAATTTCTAAAAGTAAATTTTCTGACCCCTTAATCTTTCTGAAATGCAGGTTTTGCAAATTTTAGACTGTGGAAGACAAAGATCGTTCGGTCAGTTTTTCTACACCTGTCTTTGTAGGTGCAGGTCATTAACGTACCAAGGCCCATCAAATTGTTCCTTGGGTGGATAATGTTAAAAAGTAAAAAGGGCGGACACGTAAGTTTTTTATTTTATATCAGATCTGACGGAGAATTTTCAATCTTTTCCACCACGCACTTGAAAACGGAGGGAAGCTTATCACGTAAAACTGGAGGTTGTAGTTCGCTTGACACAATGTAGTATCGAAGGAAATTAATTCCCTCTCTTGTAAAGATAACAGCTCAAACTTTTCGTGATACCCTTAAAGCCAGGAACTTTCCAGCATATCTATCTGCAGATTGGAATTTATTCACTAAGTGAAATTTCATACAAAGACACAAGTTTAAATATACTTTTCTCCAAATTTCAGTTTAAGTAACTTCTGGAGTGCTAATAATACTGCATTCAAGATTTAAAGTCGTCGTAAATGCATATCTTCAACCTTCAGATCGAAATCTTATCTCACTAAGAGGAATTTTCCACTCGTACAAAAATTATGCATGTGTGAAACTACGGTTTCGTTGAATTTTGTAGAAAACATCAAAATCACAGCCTTAAGAACGCGAAAGGAAATATCTGTACAACATATTGTAGAGATATAAGTATTAACGTAGCATCTTTCAATATATGTCGAATTAAATTCGCTAACAGATAACGTACTATTAATGTTCTTGCATGCGATGTGTATGTAACCATATCTGTGTGCGTGTGTGTGTGTGTGTGTGTATACTTATATATCCATTTATATCGACAAGATACGCACGTAAATGTATCAACGACTCGTGAGGTTTACAAATCTGTTAGGATTTTTTTTTTAATGATAGAAATGATTTTTAAAAATGTAACGACTAAAATAGAAAAACAAACGAACAAAACTAAATGTAGAATGATTTATTTTTTTTTTTTATATTGTGTAAGCCGATATATATTCTTTTCTACTCTAGGTACAAGGCCCGAAATTTTTGGGGAGGGGGCCAGTCGATCATGCGTACTGGTACGCAACTGGTACTTAATTTATCGACCCCAGTACGCAACTGGTACTTAATTTATCGACCCCAGTACGCAACTGGTAC
>NC_069002.1:28521353-28523639 GCF_001194135.2 Octopus bimaculoides | reverse complement strand
GGTGCATAACAGGTACTTGCGAGGTGGGGAAACAGGCAGAAGGTAGGTGGATAAACGGGTAGACAGTGATGAAAATAAATCTGGATGTGGTTAGTTTCAGGCTGGTACTAGAGATTTAGACAGACGTTAGTTAGGTGGGCAGGTTTGTATGCGTGTTTTTGGTATATATATATATATATATATATATTAGTGGAGCCGCGTGGCTTAGTGGTTAGGGGGGGGGGTTGCACTGCTGATCAAAGATTGTGGGTTCGATTCCCGAACCGAGCAATGTGTCGTGTTCTTGTGCAAAACACTTCCACGTCGCTCTAGTCCACTTGGCAAAAATGAGTAATTAGGAAATTGCGATAGGTATGGCAATCCGGTTATAGCCTACCTGGTGTTGGGTGTTACTTTTATATATCTAGTACCGAGAGGGTAGTGGATGGATGGGTAGACAAATAGGTGTGGGGATAGATAAGAAGGTAGGTCAGTTGGGCAATAGATAGAAAGCTAAGAGAGGTGGGTTAGTAAACTGCTTGGTAGGTAGGAGGGCAGGAAAGAACATTTAGAAATGAGTAAGATAGTTGATAGTTATGTGTGGAGAGAGATAGGTGGGTAAGTAAGCGGTTTGAAAAGCAGTTTGGTTGTTTGGTGGGTAGGTAGTTGCGATAGAGACAGCTAAGTACGTTGATATTTTATTTATTTATTTATGTGTTTCAGCCAAGTGGCTGCGGTCATGCTGGTGCACCACCGTGATAGGAATATAGGTAGATCGGTAGGTAGGTAGGATAGACAGCTAGGTACGAAGGTAGGATATATAGTAGGTAGCACAGGTAGACTAGCAGCAAGGTAGTTAAATAAGCAGAATGAATGGAAAATAAATAAATAGAAATAATCTTGATTGATCATTATGGAATTTGTTCTCAGTAAGCCTTGGAATATTAAGCAAAAGATAAAAGTATTTAAGAGGTTAAGCTTACTGCTAAGATCTAAATTAGATTATCCAATTTACCGTATACAAGGCAAAGAGAGAGTTAGACGCCACCAGGACTGCTCCAATCTCTGCTCCAGTCTGCAACGATCCGTTCTTAGCAATTGTATTTTTTGTAGGTTTAACATTTTTTCCATATCTCCATGGCATTCAATGCTGTATCTGAAGTGGCATAGTAGACTCCTACATCAACACATATCGAATACAATGACTATTGTTTGATATATAATATGTGTATATGCAGGCGGAGGAATGGCTGTGTGGTAAGAAACTTGATTCCAACCACATGATTCCGGGCTCAGTCCCACTGCGTGGCATCTTGGGCAAGTGTTAGCCTCGGGCCGACCGAAGCCCCGTTTTGGATTTGGTAGATGGAAACTGAAAGAAGCCCGTAATATATATATATATATATATATATATATATATATATATATATATATATATATATATATATATTACGGGCTTCTTTCAGACACACAAATATATATATATATATTTATGTGTCTGTGTTTGTTCCCCCACCGTCACTTGATAACCTATATTGGTATGTTTAGTTCCCTGTAACTTAGCGGTTCGACCAAAGACCGATAGAATAAGTATTGGGCTTACAAAGAATAAGTCCTGATTTGATTTGTTCGACTAAAGGCGGTGGTTCCAACATGGTCGCAGTCAAATGACTGAAACAAGCAAAATAGTGTATGTATCTATGATGTAAGTTTGGCCATAAAAACAGAACTCAAAACATGAGAAAACGTATTTTTTTCATTATTAATCGGCATTTTATCCTCCTCTACGTTCTGAGTTCAAATTCTGCTGAGGTTAACGTTGCCTTCCATCCTTTCGGGGTCGATAAAATAACTACCAGTAGAGCACTGGTATCGGATATGCAACCACTAAACGTATATGACACTGGCAATGAAAGCCTCCAAGATTCCAGTTACAATTCTACGCTATGATGCCTTTCTACCCGAGCAATAAAATACCTTGAGTAGTGAGAGGGTATTTTGAAATACAGTATGGTTACCATAGAAAGAGGGTAGAACTACTTTCTACCCGAACGATTCTATATATCAGTCGAAACAAACTGTTGGGTTTTTTTTTGGGGGGGGGGGTTATTAAATAATTGTTATATTATATTCATCGTATATTATGTTATATTATAATGTAAATTATTGGATTGTCATTTGTATATCCCCATTTAATTTATTATAATATATATATTATATATTCTTGTTTGTCATTATACTGTGGCCATGCTGGGGTACCGCCTTGAAGAGTTTAGTCGAACGAATTGATCTCACTAATTTTTTTCT
>NC_069002.1:28517920-28520577 GCF_001194135.2 Octopus bimaculoides | reverse complement strand
CGTTTTATATATTATATCCAATTCTTTATTGCCCACAAGGGGCTAAACATAGAATGGACAAACAAGGACAGACAAAGGGATTAAGTCGATTACATCGACCTCAGTGCGTAACTGGTACTTAATTTATCGACCCCGAAAGGATGAAAGGCAAAGTCAACCTTGGCGGAATTTGAACTCAGAACGTAGAGGCTGACGAAATACCGCTAAGCATTTCGCCCGGCGTGCTAACGTTTCTGCCAGCTCGCCGCCTTATATATTATATCACGTATCTATATTTTATCAAAACTTTAATATTATAAGATATTTTATTCTTTTACGATTTCTTTGCCCGTCTCTCATCACACGTCTTATATTACCTTTGATTTCACGTATTGGTCCTTGTGGGAAATATATTAAACAACTATTATTGTTATAACTATAAAAATTATCATTTATAATTATTCAGGACTTGACTCGACGCAAAGTCCTGAGAGAGAACTAACAGACTTAATCTCATGAGTCTTATAGTTGTAATAGGATGGAGTGAACTGACTTCCTCTGGGGATTGAATCTAAGTCACGATGATGCTGGAGTGAAGGAGAAGGAGGGCGGTTTGGCTGTGGTGGTAAAATTGATGGACGGAGGATATTTGAAATACTAATTGTAAAAGATGCGTGATGTAAATGGATGGAAATGAGACCGAATTCCACAGTTCTAGAAAAAGAAGAAACAATTGACTAGAATGAGGTGATAGAACAGAGATCGATTTTTTAAAAACAAAGTCTATGTAATTGGCATTTCAAGAGATGAGGGCAATGAAAGTAGTTTTAGAAAAAAGTTGTGTTTTTTTTTTTTAAAGAAAAGATATTTGTTGTAAAAAGAAAATGGCGGATTTAGTGTTTCTTTATCCAAGCGGCAGCAGTGACTGGCATGTAACGTGTGTGGAATGTGAACACGAGAACAGACTTGGTGAAAGGAAAGCAGGCTTGGGTAAGGTGGATGATTGCAGATGGAAGGAGGGGCAAAAGATGAGAAAGATGATGCGAGAGGAGGAGGAGGAGGAGGGGGTTGAAATTGAAAGAGAGGCTGAAAGAAAATATTCAGAGATAAAGAGATGGAGAATGATGAAGATAAAGAATAAAAAAGAGAAAATGAAGAATAAGGGCAGAAAAAGAATCACTGAAAAAGTTAGAGAGTGAGGTTGTGTGTCTGTATGTGAAACTAAAATGTGCTAACGTAGGAGAAAGCAAAGAGAAAAAGAAACCAGAAGTGAATATGTGTAAGAGAGACGTCAGGTGTATAAAACAATAGTGATAGGGGAGGAACGAAATGAATGAGAGAGAAAGCAAGAGAGCAGGGTTGTTGGAAGGCAGACGACGAGTATAAAGAAGTCAGTTGCTTAAAACAAAGAAAGATAGGAGTGGTGTTGCAGTAATGAAGATAGAAGTAGAGGAGTAGGAAGAGGAGAGAAAGAGGCGAAGAAGAATTTAGGATGGGGAAAGAGACGTTGTGGGGGGGGGGGAGATGAATGTATTGCTAAATAAAACAAAGAAAGTCTGTGATTAGAAAAACCAGAGAGAATGAGATATGACCAGCAAACTCAAAAACTTAGGTGTTTGTTAAAGCAAGATTAAATTGCTTACATTTTAAAGAAATGAATAAATATATAAACTGGAGTTTGGTTCGTATTTCTTGGGTGTAGGCTGAATGGAATTGATACGATGGACACGAACAGTGTATTACTGAAGCGATACACTAAACAACAGCAACAGCTGCAACTGTGACAAGGAGCCATCGTACGGGCGTCTGCATCAATGGTTCTCAGTCGCGTTCCATATAACCTTGGTGGGGTCCACACGACCCTTGTGGGGGTCAATATAAGTTTTTGTTGTTAAAGTTTATCTGCAATACTTTGGTTTATACTTCTAAGGTACACAAAATATTTTAACATTTTTGTTATACAGTTCTTAATGTTTAACTATAAAAATATAATATGGTTTTAAAACCATCAAATGGTTATGAAGATCCACTTGAGTAAAGCAGAAACCAAATGGGTCCATAGGTAAAACAAACAAAAAAAATGGTTGAGAACTACTCTTCTACCTGTTCGGGGTGACCTGCTAGAAATAGTAGCAACTTCTCACTCGAATTATTCCTTAGTCTTCAAACAACGAGAAGGATTCACTGGATGAAATTGCAGATAATTTTAAAAAGAAAAAGAAGTAAAGAAAAGGCTTAGTTATATGGTTAAGAAGTTTGCTTTGTGACCACGTGGTTTCAAGTTCGGTCCCATTGCTCAGCACCTTGAGCAAGTATCTTTTACTAAGGTCCCAACCTTACCAATGCCTTGTAAGGGAATTTGGTAGACGGAAATTGTGTGGAGACCTGTCGTGTGTGCATGTATAAATGTGTGTGTGTGTGTGTTTCCCAAACCCCATCGCTTTACAGCTCATGATTTCTTTACGGATAGAATATAAGAAGACCCTTTAAAAACGTATTGGGGGCGATTTGTTCAACTAAACCAGATGTTCTCAAACTTTTTGGGCCCCCCCCTCACCTCATGGCAACATAATACTCTCAGCGCCCCCACCCCTATTTTTATGTATAAATAAATATTTTATATTTTACTAATTTATATATACTATGAATCATTTGATATTTAATATATAATTTATATA
>NC_069002.1:28517002-28517648 GCF_001194135.2 Octopus bimaculoides | reverse complement strand
AAGGTGGTACCCCAGTATGGCCGCAGTTCTATGACCAAAACAAGTAAAATAAAAAAAAATTTTAATGAAAAAAAGGTGAAAGC
The DNA here is from genome assembly GCF_001194135.2 of Octopus bimaculoides. Lineage (NCBI taxonomy): Eukaryota > Metazoa > Mollusca > Cephalopoda > Octopoda > Octopodidae > Octopus > Octopus bimaculoides. Next base: position 28,517,565 of record NC_069002.1, on the reverse strand, counting down.
TTTGATCATAAGTCTACTGGGTCGGGGTTGACCTGGGGCTAAAAGAAAATGACTACGACGACGATAACATGAACAACATCGACAGCAGTTTGCCGCCATATCTCCATCATTCACGTGATGATTACGAAGGGAATCACTGAAGTTTCGGGCAAACAAAGCAAAGCGTGTGAGAACACTGGAATATATTTACGACCTAGGAGTGTCATGTGACACAAACAGAATTTAACAAACTAACGCGCACACGCACAGATAAACGCATACATACAGAGATAAACACACGCGCGCACACACAAGTAACCACACAGATATGTATACTTTATACGCACTTGGGAACTATAGTACAAACTGTATTTTAACAGTTTCAAATTTGTCTATTTTTCTGTCTTATCTGTCTGTCTGTCTGTCTATCCGTCTTCCGCCTCTCTATCTATGTCTATCTATAGGCGCAGATGTTTGTCTGTCCTTGTTTGTCCCCTCTTTGTAATTCCTTTGTGGCAAATATTTATGAAATATAGTAGCTTGCTTAACAACCACATGGTTCCGGGTTCAGACCCACTGCGTGG
>NC_069002.1:28515200-28516992 GCF_001194135.2 Octopus bimaculoides | reverse complement strand
CTATCTATCTAAATGTCTACCTATCTCTCTAAATGTCTGTCTATCTATCTAAATATCTGTCTATCTTAATATCTGTCTATCTAAATATCTGTCTATGTTTCTTAATATCTATCTATCTATCTATATCTCTTCTATAAACCATATTTACTCTACTGAGATGCAATCCAATCCCACATTTTCCCTCCCTAAACATTTGTAATGCATTTCATCCTCGTTTCTTTTACACTCCGCCATAATGGCTTTCCCTACCAGTTTTGACCTTGAAGTTTCATATTAAATTTCTCTCGCAGTATACTCGAGTAAACAAGATAGCTATTGTAATTAAAAATAAGAAGAAAAAAAACGAAAAACATCACCCAAACTCCCCACCACCATTACTGGCTTTCGGCTAGTACACTCGTTAGCACGCCGATGAACAGAAGGTTCAGCGGTGTTTCATTGGGGTCCATGTTCTGAGTTCGGATTTCGTCGTAGTCGAATTTGCCTTTCATATTTCTTTGCCTGGTACTTATTTTATGCCTTTCATCCTTTCAGAGTCGATAAAATAAATATTAATTGATTACTTACCCCATCCCCCGTACTTGCTGGCCTAGTGCCAACATTTGTAACCATTATTATTATTATTATTGATAATCGTTAGCGCGCTGGGTGAAATGTTTAGAGATATTTCGTCCGTCTTTACGTTCTAAGTTCAAATTCCGCCGAGGTCGACTTTATCTTCATCCTTTCGGGGTCGATGAAATAAGTACCAGTTGAACACTGGGGTCGATATAATTGACTCATCCCCTCCCTCAAGATTGCTGCCCTTGTGGCAAAATCGTTAGCACGCCAGGCGAAATGCTTAACGGCATTTCGTCCGTCGTTATATTCTGAGTTAAAATTCCACCGAGGACGACTTTGTCTTTCATCTTTTCGAAGTCGATAACTTAAGTACCAGTTGAGCGCTGGGGTCGACTTAATCGACTTAATCCTCTCCCGAAATTGCTGGCCTTGTACCAAAATTTGAAACCATTATTATCATTATAGTAAGGCGGCGAGCTGGCAGAATCGTTACAGCGCTGGGCAAAATGCTTAATGGTATTTCGTCCGGTTTTACGTTCTGAGTTCAAATTCCGCCACTGTCGACTTTACCTTTCATCCTTTCGGGATCAATAAAAAAAAAAAGCCAGTTAAGTACTGGAGTCGATGCAATCAACTTACCCCTCCCTCAAATTTCAGGCCTTGTGCCTATTACAGAAAGATTATTATTATTATTATTATTATTATTATTATTATTATTATTATTATCATCACGTTATTTCTAACTGGCATCAAGGAAAAGAAAGGCCTTTGTTTTATTTGTTTTGAAAGCAAACATGAGCAATACAAGCTCGTAAAACTAAATACGTCTTGCTCTAAATTTTATCCAATGTTAATTGCTAAATCGCTGCTGACTGAGAAAACTGTAAAATACTAAAACGATGTAAAATGATATATGTTTTCGTAAAAAAATTTTTTCCCGCCATTTCAATCGGGGAGCACCAACGACAAGCAGTCGGTCAGGCAATCAGCATGTGTATGAGTGCGTCTGATGATGTACCCTGGGTAAAAGAATGTTCACATGCTGTGTAAATATGAGCCACAATCTGTGCCTGTCTAGGAATTACTATAGCAAGAAGGGAACATGACGAAATGATTACATCATGCTTTCTTTATAAATAGACAATAAAGAGATTCTCAAGTGCTTTTAGCAAGGCTCTAGATAGTAATAGGTGATTAAGTTTTCATGGGTGTTGTCGACGCGTTGAGACAA
>NC_069002.1:28513763-28515093 GCF_001194135.2 Octopus bimaculoides | reverse complement strand
ACTTTTATTTTACAGTATTGAAGATAAATGAAGAAAAATTAGTATCTTTTCATTATTTTATTGGTTTTTAAGGAATATTCATATTTATTTCAGTTATACTAGGGGCTGCTGAAAAGTTCCTCGTTTAAAGGGGATCGTGAAGTGCTTGGATGGAGGCCCAACCTTCCGAGTTCTTTTACGGGTCTTAGAAAAACTGAAGGACTGCTGCAATGAGTGTGCGAATCTGAGAGGGGAATATGTTGGATGAAATCAGAATTAACTGATCCTCCTGTATTTTCTTTTACCCAAAGCCAGGAACCTTTCAGCGACCCCTCGTATATGTGTATGAGAGAGAGAGCGAGAGAGATAGTGGGACGGACACACACAAACACATATATGTAAAGAGAGAGAGAGAGAGAAAGAGAGAGAGAGAGTGAGTGAGAGAGGCTACATGGCCTAGTGGTTAGGATGATGCAATCACGATTGCGAGGTCATGGTTTGAGTTCGTAGATCGGGGTGGTGCATCGAACAAAACACCTGATCTCATGTTACTCTGCAATCATTTCAACACATGACCCGAGTTACATCGTGCATCTGCTCAGGCAACATCGATTTGATGGAAGGAATCAGCTGATGTACGACACATAGATTTGCTCACTATAAACAAATCAGTTGTGCAGGTCGTTTAACAAAACACACACACACACACACAAAACTGAACACTCATACGTCATTTCCGTCGGGAGATTCCATCAAATACGCACACACTTACAAAGCATTGATTGGCCCAAGTTGTCACACAATGGGACCGAACCCGAAATCATGTCGTGGCAAAGCGAGCTTGTTAAGCACACGGCCATGCCTGCACCTACACTGTGTGTGTGTGTGTGTTGTAGGCGCAGGTACGGCTGTATAATTCATTCTGTATGACGAAGGAAATTGCCAGAACAGATAAATAATTAGAGAATCAAAATCGATATCCAAACAATAAAACATCTCCTTGCCTGTTAGATTATCGAACTCTTAAGTAAAAAGTGTCAGCAGAATGATGTCGAGGGATGCGAGGGTCTATAAACTTCAGCAGAAGAGATCAAAGGCATTGAAATCAATCAAAATAGACAAGTTCGAAGCAACGAAGTTCGGTTGGAAAAATATGAAAAATGGTCTGACGTAAAGGAAATTAAGTGTTCAATGAAATAATCGATAGGTGAGATTATACAGCATATTAAATCAGCACTAATTGAGCTATAGATCCGCGAGCTGTGAACGACATTGGCAACAATTAGAACCCAAACAAAACACCCACACACAAATACTATATATATATATATATATATATATATATATATAT
>NC_069002.1:28511999-28512668 GCF_001194135.2 Octopus bimaculoides | reverse complement strand
ATATATATATATATATATATAATAACAAAAGATGAAGGCAGGTTTAGGAACAACAAACAGGTGTATTAGTTTAACGCTGAGGAAGAATAGAAAAGTATTTTACGTTTCGACCCAGTGCTCCAGTTTCCAATACTTTTGAGTTACTCGTTTTCCATCATTGGCAGATAATCAGACCGGAAATGTGTGATTTGTGTGTGTGTGTGCTTTATGAGAAAGAAAGAGAGAGCTAGTGTGTGTGTCTATATGTGTGTGTGCGTAGCGGGTTGTCTTCTCAACAGGGTTCTGAGTTCAGTCCCACTGCATGGCAAGTTTCTTTTGCTATAGACCGGTAGAATACGCACCAGAATTTAAGAAGTAACTACTGGGATCGATTTGTTCGACCAAAACACTTCAAGGCGTGCCCCAGTATCGCCGCAACCCAATGACTGAGACATATAAAAGATAAGCATGTTATTATTATTATTATATTTATCTTATGATATTTACTTTACTTTATATTATACTCATTTATTGTGCTTTTAATTATTAATTTTTCTATATGTGATAGTGGATTTTCATCGATGAGTTCTTGAAACTTGGTTATTTTCCCTAAAACTATATATTTTATATATATTTTATCTATAAAGCTCAATATAATTTTAATTTTTTATAAATTGATTTTAATTGAGT
>NC_069002.1:28510538-28511719 GCF_001194135.2 Octopus bimaculoides | reverse complement strand
ATATATATATATATATATATATATACACACTATACACACATAGAGTAGGACCTCAGTTTTCGAACAACTCCTGATCACGAATAAATCGTACTTTATCTCCTGTCTTTCTCGTATTCATTTAATACAGTAGTACCTTGGTTTCAGCTCACGAACTGTGGCCATACTGGGGCTCCGCCATTTGGTGTTGCTACATAATTTTACTTCACGAATGCTTTTTACGAATTGACATTTGGTGCATGAGAGAGGTTGATGCAGCTGCCCTCCATATATAGTTGGAATTTACAAAAGACAAAGACGGGTGTATAAACAATAAACAGGTGTATTAGTTTAACGCTCGGGAAGGTGAGAAAGTCTTTTACGTATCGAGCCTACGCTCTTCAACAGAAAGGAACACGAGAAAATAAACATACATAAAGCACGATTTATTGGAAATCAGAGTTGTTCGAAAAGCGAGGTACTACAGTATGTGTGTGTGTGTGTGTGTGTGTGTGTAACTGATATTTATTCACATCCAAAACATCTTAATTAAAAGTTTTCTACAGCACATGACCTGCACTGACCAGCACTGACCAGCACTCGAAACATATGTAGGTCAGTGTTGTAAACGCTGTAGAAATCTTCTTAATAAAACAGTTTGGGATGTGAATAAACCTCCACTCTTCTCTTCGTTATCAATTATATGCTCTACGGAATATTTGCAGTTCCGAATAGGAACACGGAACTAGCCAATTAGTGAAGCTTACCAGTGCCAGTATCACTTTTAAGCTTGAGTACTATGTAATTGGACCGTTGTGGATAGCCGGTGTTTATATCAATTTCTGAGATAATAAGATATCCGCCAGGATGATATATGTATGTATATATGTATACATATATAAATATGTATACATACATATATATATGTACACAAACTCACATATATATATATATTCTTTTATTTTTTATTCGTTTCAGTCATTTGACTGCGGCCATGCCGGAGCACCACCTTTTAGTCGAACAAATCGACCCACAAGACTTATTCTTTGTAAGCTTGGTACTTATTCTATCGGTCACATATGCCAAACCGCTAAGTTACGGTTAACACACCAACATCGATAATCAAGCGACGGTGGGGGGGGGGGGACAAACACAGACACACACAGTTTCCGTCTATCAAATCCATCCAAAAGCTTTGGTCGGCC
>NC_069002.1:28505913-28510096 GCF_001194135.2 Octopus bimaculoides | reverse complement strand
AGATACATTCGCGCATACACACACACACACACACACACACACATATATATATATATATATATATACATACATAGACGATAGTCTTCTTTCAGTTTCCGTCTATCAAATCCATCCAAAAGCTTTGGTCGGCCCGAGGCTGTAGTAGAAGACACTTGCCCAAGGTGCCACGCAGTGAGACCGAACCCAGAACCATGAGGCTGGGAAGCTAGCTTCTTACCACATAGCCACACACACACGCCTACACGTGTATATTCCGTACATGCGTCTCCGTACATGTGTGGGCGTATTGCGTAAGCAAGATTAGAAATTGGTATCAGTCGCCTTTTTTTCTGATCCTTTGATGTGTATATTTGGCCAAACATGACTGGCTGTGCGGTATGTTTAGATAAGGCTTAGCATTCCTATTGACCACACGCGCGTTTTAGGTTCTGCAGACTTTAATGGCAACTTTTACTTTCTAGGCCAAAACAAACAAAACCACGAGCGCACATACACATTTGAGAAAGTACCCGAGGACTGTACCTCATGATCCTCTCAGCAGCACTGGGCTGGGAAAATATCGGGAATGATTATTTATATATACATAGGAGTAGCTGTGTGGTAAGTAGCTTGCTTACCAACTACATGTTTCCGGGTTCAGTCCCACTGCGTTGCACTTTGCGCAAGTGTCTTCTGCTATAGCCTCAGGACGACCAAAGCCTTGTGAGTAGATTTGGTAGATGGAAACTGAAAGAAGCTTGTCATTTATAAATCTAGGAGTGGCTGTGTGGTAAGTAGCTTGCTTACCAACCACATGGTCCCGGGTTCAGTCCCACTGCGTGGCACCTTGGGCAAGTGTCTTCTACTATAGCCTCGGGCCGACCAAAGCCTTGTGAGTGGATTTGGTAGACGGAAACTGAAAGAAGCCTGTCGTATATATGTATGTGTGTATGTGTTTGTATGTCTGTGTTTGTCCCCCCCCCCAACATCGCTTGACAACCGATGCTGGTGTGTTTATGTCCCCGTAACTTACCGGTTCGGCAAAAGAGACCGATAGAATAAGTACTAGGCTTCCAAAGAATAAGTCCTGGGGTCGATTTGCTCGACTAAAAGGCGGTGTTCTAGCATGGCCACAGTCAAAAGACTGAAACAAGTAAAAGAGTAAAAAGAGTAAAAGAGTATATGAGTGTGTGTGTGCACGCGCGCGTTCTGTGTCAATGTTCGTCCACCACCACAGCTTGACAACCGGGATTGGTGTACTTACGTCCCCGTAACTTAGCGGATCAGCAAATCGGAACGATATAATATGTACCAGGCTTAGAATAAAATTAAGGCGATGCCCCAGTTTGGCCGTAGCCCGAGTGAAGCAAAAGATATGCGTGTATATATTGTGTGTGAATGAGTGATGGCTGACAGATTTATTTGAATCCTTGCAATATATATAGTTACGTACATTCCATCTATAAAGAATAAATACCAGTTATTAACTAGGGTCGATTTAATTGTTTTCACAATAGTTGCGACCTTGTACCAGCAGTGTTAGAACATATATTTTTAGAACACTCCATGTCCCAACATATGTTCATATGTTGCATCGAGGTTTTGACTGCCAGAGTGTAAGACGGGGCGGCGGTATGGGGCAGACAGCCCGACACAGACACGCACACACACAGAACGACAGGCGGAGTAAAAGTGCGTATGAGACAGAATAAATGATGCTGCGATGCTGCTAACCTTGTATCTAGAACACACGATACGTGTGTTTTCTCTTCCAGCATTGTTTTTTTTTTTCTTCTCCGACATTTAATGCAATTCCTTTTAGTACGGTTCTTACCCCTCCCTAAGTAACAGTTGGCCAGGAGTCTAGTCTTATTTTCGGTTCTCGCTCCTACTACAACCGAGACTTTCTCTCTGCGCCTCCCCCCTCTCTCTCTCTCTCTCTCTCTCTCTCTCTCCTTCGCTTCTGCCATCTTATCTAATGCCTTTCAAATCCAGGTCATTCGTTCCTTCGTCTTATTTTCATAAAAACAGAATGAAAATAAAAATAATAAATAAAAACTTTCGGAGCAGGGATAAGAATACTGATTCCCACATGGTTAGTTAAATGTTAACAAAAAAAAAAATTAAGTTTTTAATTTAGTTTTAAATTCGTTTACTTTTCAATATAACGCTTTCAAGAGGTTTTACACATTTTACTTCAAATTCACATAAGTCTTTCACATTTTAATTTTTAATCTTTTTACAGCCCAATGTGACTTTTATAAAATATTCTTTCTTAATAATTCAAATATTCAATAATAACATTAAAAGAAGAAAACTGCGTTTCTTTTTAATCGTTTTGTTTCATTTTCTCTCTATTTTCGTTGTCGATTTAATTACATCTACCGTGAAATATTCCTTTTACCCAACAGTCGTCAATAAGTTAACTTAGATGTCAAGGAAGCTCAGTGAATTTATTTTCTTATAAGCTTTAGATGTCAACTAACATTTTATTGAAAAATCGCCAAAAATAAACTTTTCACACATATACTTAAAACGATTTCAGGTTAGCAATAACATTAAGGTTATTCGAAACAGTTACCGCAACTGAATATATTTAGGCTATAAACGTAGACGCTGTGTATTTAACGCCCTCACCAAAATATTCCTAATGTAAAGCATATGCTAGCGATTACCTATTTAGATTTAACTGTTTTACTGTTCTTTGTCTTATACCAAACCCACATTTACCAGTAACCCACTTCGCTCATGGTTCTGTTAGTCCATACCGTTACCATTCACTTCAAGCATCCCTTTTCTCCTACATTCATACGACGCTCATTAATCTATTTACTTCTTTTAATACTTTTTACCTTTTTATTTTTAGCGATTCTTTCTTATCTTTTTTTCTTCGCGGATCTACATGACTGCTTGCCCCCTCATCGCAATGCTTTTTCTTTCTTTCATCTGCTTGTACAGTCAGGGTCTCTTAAGGGGGTTCTAAATCTGTTATTTACTGTTTTGTCTATAAACGAACCTGAATTCACAGCTACGTCATTAAGGGTGGGATGCTGAAGAAATAGGAATAAACCCACATCGATCAAGGAAACTTGTTTGTTGAGTAGTATAAGGCCACCAACGCAAATATCCTTCTCTTTCTACAGAAATGGTGTAGGGGAGGGGGATATAATCCCCTTCCTATAGCGGTCAAATTGGTGCAGCGGCAGATGAAATACGGGTGTCGGTGTTAGTTCTCATGGCACTGGCGTATCTTTCAGAAGCGGTTTAATTGTTTTATTTTTCGGCTTGTTTCAGTCATTCAACAGCGGTCATGTTTCGAACATTGCTTTGAAGGGATTAAATCTAGTGGTAATCAACCAGGGTCCCTTATAACCCTTCGGTGTTCATATAAGCTTTTGTTATAAAATAAACAGTATGTTTTAGCTATACGCGCAGGCGTGGCTGTGTGGTAAGGAGATTGCTTCCCAACCACAAGGCTCCAGGTTCAGTCCCACTGCGTGGCACCTTGGAAAAGTGCCTTCTACTATAGCCTCGGGCGGACCAACACGTAGACGGAAACTGAAAGAAGCCTGTTGTGTGTGTGTGTGTGTGTATCTATGTGTATTTGTCTCTCATCACCGCTTGACAACCGGTGTTGGTGTGTTTATGACCCTGTAACTTGGCGGTTCGGCAAAAGACACCGATAGAATTAGTGCTGGGCCTAAAAAATTAGTCCTGGGGTCGATTTGTTCGACTGAAACCCATCAAGGCGGTGCTCTAGCATGGCCGCAGTCAAATGACTGAAACAAGTAAAAGAATATTTCAATACAGTTCGTAATAATATAAAAAATATAAGGGCGTTTTTGTAAACTGAATAGTTAAGAGGGTCCACCCGACTAAAATAGGAATCAAAAGAGTCTATTGGCAAAAAAAGGGTTGAGAGACCCTTGCTTTAGTCGAATGAATCTATTCCAGCATTTTTAAAAGTTTGATAATTAGTGTATCGATCTGTTTTCCGCCCAACCGCTAAGTACCGGAAACGTAAACAAACCAACACCTGTTGTCAAACAGTGTAAGGATGAAGATGCCTACACATGGCACTCACTTGCACGCACAGATGCACACATACACATGACCTCTCAAACAACAGGGTTCCTTAAAGTCTTTCAAATTTACTCACAAGACGTTGGTCGGTTCGGAGTCACTTGCCCGAGGTGCCACCTAA
>NC_069002.1:28502538-28505360 GCF_001194135.2 Octopus bimaculoides | reverse complement strand
CCCACGCCGCCAAAGATAACTGAAGAGATGGAGGCGTGGGTTCCCACCCCGGCATCCGAAACTCGGAGTTTTATCATGGCTACCGAATAAGTGTCACATATTTTTACAAATATATATATTTCCACACGCATAATTCCTTCATCTGCAGAACTGTTGTGGTTCATCATCCAATCGCACTTGGAGCACCCACTGCAGAAGATGTATATAACTACAGGGGTGAAACATACGTAGGGAACATATAATATAAACTACATCTTGTATTTATCATACCTCTCTCTCTCTCTCTCTCTCACACACACACACACACACACACATACACACATATAAGCTGGTTGTTCTTCATCGTCACGACACGGTAGGTCAGTTACAGTTTTAATGGCATCCGTCTAAGATGATTACAGAAGACACCCCACTTACAATTCTCAGTGTAATTTAGCTGGGATTAATTATGAACATGTCAGATAGGAGTGGGTATGAAAGACACTCGATTCTTTGCATACAATTCCAACTGTTTCACAAATATCAACTGAACGAAACCATTCTACTTTACCAACTGTAGTGGCGCAGTGAGATCATAAGTAGATCATTTATTAGATTAAATGGTAAGAATAACAATATTCTAAGAATATCATCTGTATCTTCAACATTTCTAACGTGTGTCTGTTACTCTGTGCATGGTTGTGTAGTTAAAAAAAGTTCGCTTAAAATTCAGATGAATACGGTCGCGGTTCCATTGGAACGTTGGGCGAGTATATATATATATATATATATATATATATATAATACAAATAATAAATGGGTATATGCATATATACGTACATGTATGTACATACTTACATCTACCTGTATATATAGATGCATATCTGGGTACAGGACGTTGCAAACAAAGCGTAGACAAAATGATGAACGAGTACAGAAAACACATAGGCCACATAGAGAACATCTCCTTCATCAGCTGCCCCCATTCTAACACAGGCGTTTAGAGAGAGAGATTCAGGTGAATATGGTACTTAAGTTTAGGCACCAGAATTAAGTATGGTATTATCCATACAGTTTCAAAATAAGGGGATTAAAATCAAAATAAGCAACAAGGATATCCAAGGTTAATGCAGTACGATCGTTTCATGCGACTCCATTTAATTAAGCAATGTGAACATTACATCAAATGTAAAGTGCAGGGCAATTCTTAGCTACACAAAGATATAGAAATTTAATGAAATTACATTTAAACAGAAGGACATATTTTTTTAACTACATCTAAGTTTTTTTGTATTCTTCCTTTCTACTTGGAGACTTTAGATGTAGTTATAAAAATATGTCCTTCTGTTTAAATGTAATTTCATTAAATTTCTATATTTTTGTGCAGCTGAGGATTGCTCTGCATTTTACATTTGATGTAATTTTCACATTGCTTAAATAAATGGAGTCGCATGAAACGATCGTACTGCATTAACTTTGGATATCCTTGTTGCTTATTTTGACTTTAATCACCTATATATATATGTGTGTGTGTGTGTGTGTCCTACCAGCGTTTGACAACTGGTGTTGCTTTTGTTTATGTCTCCATGACATAGCCGTTCGATATAGAAACGAGAAGAATAATTAGGCCGCAGTTAAATGACTAAAACAAGAAAAGGATGAAAAAGATAAAAAGAAAAGATGTCTTGTTTAGGAGGAAGGTGGTTATGAAAGTAAAAAAAAAAAACAACAAAAAAAAACGGGATACTGGTTTGTGAAAAGCCAAGCGATGAATATTAAAAGCTGTAATATCTTAATCCAAAAAGCACGCAGTGGATCTGGGAAGATGATCCTATTCTCTTGTTTGATACCACACAAGAAGCCTCCTGTTGTCAAAATTAATATCGACTGTCTCAGCAGAGGAGACAGTGTGCCGCCGCGCAGGAGGATGTCGCAGTGTTTTTAAGCAGGATGACGTGACGGTGAGTCCGAGGTAGGGTTTGTGTGTGTGGGAGGATGTGAAGCGCTGTGAATACGTGCTTTGCTTGTTAGTGGGTGTGTATACTGCATGTAACAGCTAATTGGGAGGAATTCCGGTCGTGTGAGCTGTTGTTGTGATGTGAATGGTGGTTGTTCTTCTCCATGGATGTGTGAGAAAGTCATTCAACAAATCTGGAAGATATATGAATGAATATATATATATATATATATATATATATATATATATATATATATATTCATTCATACTTGTATTCTTTCACTTGTTTTACTCATTGGGAGGGCGGTTATATTGAGGTACCACCTTGAAGTATTTTGTCATGCAAGTCCACCACAGTACTTAATTTTAAGTCAAGATTGTATTGGTTTCTTCTAGCCGAATCGCTAAGTTACAATGAACCTAAACAATCAACACACACACGCACACACAAATTTCTCTCTCTTTCTCTCTAGTCTCTTATATGTAAGTATATATATATATATATTCTTTTGTCATTTGACTGCGACCATGCTGGAGCACCACCTTAAAGGGTGTTAGTCGAAGAAATCGACCCTAGGACTTATTCTCTGTAAGCCTGGTACTTATTCTATCGGTCCCTTTTGCTGAACCGCTAAGTTACGGGAACGCAAACCTACCAACATTGGTTGCCAAGTGATGGTGGGAGGACAAAGACACACAAACATTATATATATATATATATATATATATATTATTATAAAATCTGGTAATTAATCATATATTAATTAATATCGATTAATTATCAGGAGGCCAGCACATCTAAAGAATCAAAGAGATTCAGAAATAGTATCTGTAATCTCAGGGGATTAAGGTACATTTAAAAAAAATAACGTTGACCACTAACGTG
>NC_069002.1:28497738-28502011 GCF_001194135.2 Octopus bimaculoides | reverse complement strand
GTTTGTCTCATAGGTAGCTTATTATGAAATTTTGAAAAAATTCCAAGAACGTTTCTTTAGAATGTATGAGAAATGGTCCAAGGAATTCAAATATCCGTTCTCCGACAAAACGCAGTAAGTCGACTGAGTGTGCTTTGCCGGAGGGCAGCAGTATTCTAGGTTTTAGGGTTCTGACAGTTAAATCGCCCGATGACACTGTTACTAAGATCTCTAAGCCCAAGTCCCCGGCTTTTCTACTAGATAAACATTGACGACATGAATGAAGGGAGACTCGAATGTTTGGACAACTTCCAGCCTCCCTACAAACAATCTTAACCTGATCCGTACAAACAGAGGGTGATGAACAATTAGCTTTGACCGACGGCGAGCCGACATGTGTAAAAAGAGCTACTCGAATGAGGGGAGACTCGTGTGTTTGAGCAACTGCCAGCCTTCCTAAGAACAAACTTAGCCAAGTCTGTACATACACAGGGTGATGAATAGTTAGCCTTGACCAACGGCGACCCGCCACACGTAAAAGTAGCCACTCGAATGAATGAAATTAACTAAGAAATCGGACAAAACGAGCAGTTAATCTCAAAGTGGAAGAGATCAAGGCAAAAATATTCAAATTGGTGTAAACAGAGGAGTGCACATAGTTTGAGATTCATTTGATGTATACAAACAAAATAATAGTTGTTGTGTAGATTAGAGACGCAGACTTATCGATTCATTATAACCTTTCGACATACAGTGCACTACAAAAATAGATAATTCAACAGATTTGAAAGTAAATTTCTCTGCTTCTACATAATAAATGTCATCGTGAACGTTCGCTCAGAAAGGACACATCCTGTCTAGCTTACATTAGCCCATCTATAAGTCTGCTTCTCTCTTCTTTCTCTCCCTATTCCGCTCTTTCCTTCTCTCTCACTTACTCTCTCTCTCTCTCTCTCTCTCTCCACCTCCTCATTTCTTTACCTATGTCTCTTTCTCTTACACACATGCATTTATATGTGTGTGTGTGTGTGTGTGTATATATACACACACACACACACACACACACACACACACACATATGTACACACACACATATATACATACACATATGTACATACACACATATATGTATATACGCACATATACACATGTATAAATGTATTATGTGCATATATATTCGTGTAAAGTGTAAATACATAAATTATCTCTATATATATTATATACGCATTTCATTTATATATAATATATATGTGTGAATGATATGCATAATATAAATGTATATATACAATATATATTGTGGGTGTATTATATGTAGTATATACGCGAGAAGGAGAAAATGTACATTTTTTAAATCTATCCTAGCTTAAGGAATTAACTCGTGCGACTGCGATAGCTCTACATTTTCCTTTCCATTCTGTTAAATAATCGGAAGAAATATGTAGCCTCCATTACATCCAATTCGTGAATTTTCTTATCCCGATTTGAGTGTTTCATTGATAGCTGCCATTGGATAAAAGCGAATTAGTTTTGAGCCAACGTTAAATATTCGCCTTCTAGAAACGTCATCGAAATTTCTATAAAATTACATCCTACTGTCTTAAACACGCTCTGTTTCAATAAAAAAAAATAATGATCTGAGCTGGGACGCCTTTGATCGTACGTTTACTAGTAATAGTCTGACCAGTGGCTAAAGAACATAAAAGGAATCATTAAGCTGCTAAATGTCTGTGTGTAAAACGGACTCGGCCAGAACTTTCGTAATATATAACGTTGGATTGAATTAGCTGCGAATTTATTTAGATAGCAATGTCTATATGTATCTACGCACACAAACATCAAAATAAATACTCAACGCATTAGCTAAATAATATTCTTTCTAATATAGGCACGAGGCTAGGAACTTCGGGGGAGGGTGCTAGTCGATTACATTGACCCCAGTGTTCAACTGGTACTTAATTTATCGAAGGCAAAGTCGTAACGGCCGATGAAATACCTATTTCTTTATTGCCCACAAGGGGCTAAACATAGAGGGGACAAACAAGGACAGACAAAGGGGTTAAGTCGATTACATCGACCCCAGTGCGTAACTGGTACTTAATTTATCGACCCCGAAAGGATGAAAGGCAAAGTCGACCTCGGCGGAATTTGAACTCAGAACGTCACAGCAGACGAAATACCGCTAAGCATTTCGCCCAGCGTGCTAACGATTCTGCCAGCTCGCCGACTTCTTAATAATCATAATAACAATGATTTCAAAGTTTGCCACAAATGCAGCTCTTTGGGGAAGGAGATAAGTCAATTACATCGACCCCAGTGTTTCACTGGTACTTAATTTATCGACCCCGAAAAGATGAAAGGCAAAGTCGACCTCGGCGGAATTTGAACTCAAAACGCAGCGACGGTCGAAATACTGCGAAGCATTTCGTCCGGCGTGCTAACGATTCTGCCAGCTCGCTGCCAATTGTTTTAAATTTAGGCACAAGACTGTTACTTGTTCTCATCGGCTCCGTAGAGGTGAAAGGTCGAGGTGCCGCGCTTTATTTTGAAACCGAAACTACGAGAATGCAGAGCGAGTTTCTCAACCCCCACAGCTTTCACGCCTCACAGAGAAATATTATGCGAGGAACTATATTCTTCAAAGCTGACAAGAAATGAGTGCAGCGTCTGTTTGTCCTCAACAAGTACAAATGACCAAGAGCTTCATTATCAGCAGAAAGAATTTTTAGGCGTGGCCGTGTGGTAAGACGCTTGCTTCCCAACCACATGATCTTGGCTGGGTTCAGTCCCATTGCATCGCACTTTGGGAAAGTGTCTTCCATTATAGCCCGAGGATAACCAAAGCCTTGTAAGTGGATTTGGTGGACGAAGACTAAAAGTTGCTTGTATGTCTGTGCGTATATCTGTCTGTTTGTACGTATGTCTGTCCCCCACAACCTCTTGATAACGTTGTTGGTTTGTTTACGCCCCCGGTTCGACAAAAGAGACCGATAGACTAAGTACCCGGCTTAAAAAAGTACTGGGTTCGATTCATTCGGTTAAAATTTTTGAAGGCGATGCCCCAGCATGGCCGCAGTGCAATGACCGAAACGTATTCAAGATAAACGATATGGCTAAAAGAAAACAAACAAACCTAGCTAGGATACTGCAACGACATGGGAATTAAGTTTGCAGAACACAGTTTGAGTAAGAAAAACAGAAAAAAATGGGGTGGGGTGGAGTGGGGGCGGCAATGAAGAATGGTCTTCTGCCCTGTTAATTAAATGTTTCGCATGTTTGAAAGATTAAAATATAAACACTCCATTATTCAAATGTCAGCGAGGGGAGAGGGCATGAAGGGAGGAGATACGAAATAATGTTTACACTTAACTTATATGTGTGTGTGTGTGTGTGTGTGTGTGTGCGTGTTGCAACGAATGAACAGCATTCAAATACTACAACGGAAGCGGTGAGTCTGCGGAATTGGTATGTTGCGACTCTAGTTCAGTCACATTCAGCTTGTTAGAGAAATTGATAGTAGAATGGGGGTGGGGAGAGAAATAAGAGACATACAGTCTTAACTTGACATATGAGATGCTAAATACACACACACACACACACACACACACACACACACACACACACACACACACACACACACACACACACACACACACACACACACACACATATATGTATATATATATAGAGTATAGAGTTCTGTTAACGGTAGGATCAACAAAAAAGTACTCCATCCAGTAAGCGATAAATATCACATAATATACACTATTTACAAACGAGTAGTTACAAATAGTTTCATGCTTTAGGCATACAGAAATCTGCCAAATTATTGTACCTCTAATGCATGAAACTATAAGTAGCTCTTTTGTAAATTGCGTATATTAAATATTTAGGTGCAGGCGTAGCTGTGTGGTAAGAAGCTTGCTTGCCAACCACATGGCTCCGGGTTCAGTCCCACTGCAAGGCACCTTGGGCAAGTGTCTTCTACTATAGCATCGAACCGACCAAAGCCTTGTGAGTGGATTTTGGTAGACGGAAACTAGAAGCCCGTCGTATACATACACACATATATATATATATATATATATACATACATATATATATATTTGTGTGTGTTTGCCCCCCCCCCCGCCATCGTTTGACAACCGATGCTTGTGTTTTTATGTCCCCGTAACTTAGCGGTTCGGCAAAATATATCCTATGGAATAAGTATTAGGCTTATAGAGAATAAGTCCTGGGGGCGATTTCTCCAACTAACATCGTTAAGGCGGTGCTCCAGCATGGCAGCAGTCAAATG
>NC_069002.1:28495421-28497714 GCF_001194135.2 Octopus bimaculoides | reverse complement strand
AAATGACAAGTAAAAAGAAAAATATATATTCTTTTTTTTAAATTCTTTTATTTGTTTCAATCATTTAACTGCGGTCATGCTGGAGCACCGACTTTAGTCGAACAAATCGACCCCAGGACTTATTGTTTGTAAGCCTAGTACTTATTCTATCGGTCTGTTTTGTCAAACCGCTACGTTACGGGAACTTAAACACACCAACATCGGTTGTCAAGCGATGGTGGGGAGACACAGACACACAAACATATATATATATATATATATATATATATATAACGGACTTCTTTCAGTTTCCGTCAACCAAGTTCCCTCAAAGGTCCTTGGTTGGCCCGTGGGCTATAGTAGAAGATTCTTGCTCAAGGTACCTCACAGCAAAACCGAACCAGAAACCATGCGGTTACGAAGACAACTTCTTAACCACACAGCCACGCTTGTGCCTTACATACATACACATCCGACCACATGTGTGCGCGCGTACACACACACTCACATAATATGTAATATAAGAATTACAGCTTGCAGTTTATAAATTTTGGAAAACAAAAAAATATGTCAGAAATAAAATAAAGTTTAAAGTAATAAGTAAATAAAATTAAGCTCGAATAATAGAGATTTTGATAAAATTAGCTGTGGTTTAAAATAACATATTGAAACAGTGGCTGCATTTAGTCCAATTTGGTTGATTCCTAACAAATATCTGGAATTCTTTAACTAAACATTATGAAGAAATTTTTCTATCTTGTTACATGGAAGTAATCACTAGTTTAGTTAGGGTAGATGTGAACTTTCACCATGCCTGGACCTAAATGCTGAGTGCGCGTGCACTCGTGTATATGTTTGTATGTGTGTATATATGCATATGTGTTTATATATACGTACATGTGATCGCCACGTCAACTACCACCCTAGAACCAACACATACATATAAGGTATATATATATATATATATAGATATATATATATATATATATATATATATGCATGTGGGGCATATAAACACAGACATGGATATATGTATAAACAAACATACGTACATGTTTATACGTATGAATACTTGTGTGTATATATTATGGAATCTGCGGTCGAAGACGACATAGGAGTGTTCTCTCTCTCAGAACAACCTGCACACAAATTGTTTATAGTGATCAAACGTATGTGCCGCATATTAAGTTCCCCCTCTCCGCCGCCATCAAATCGACATTGCCTGAACAGGTGCACGTTGTGCCACGCGTCAGGTGTCTCAGTGGTCGCCGAGCAAAGTGGTTTGCTCAAGAACACAACGCACCACACGGGCTAGAAATTGAAACCACGATCGTGCGGTAAGCTCCCGAACCACTAGGCCACGCGCCGAGTGTGTGTGTGTGTATGTGTATACAATTGAGCGTATATAAATGCAAATACGTACATTTTATATCAGACACTATGTACACATCTGACTTTTGTCCTTTACACTTAAGATATATCGGTGTAGCATTTCGATAAATTATTCACATATTTTCTTTCTACAAATAAATATTATGCATCGATTTCTGAAATAGAGTTTATTCTTCTAACTTATAACCCTCTTGATGTGCATAAGAAATCCCCCAGTATTCACCAATCAAAGACTTGGACAATACTATTAAATTATTCATTAGGTAGCTGTTGATTTATTTTAACAACTTCAACCTCGCTCCCTGGAGCACGAAACTAGATAGTAAAAACCACAAACAAAGTTTCTTCACTTTATGCTAACCCATCCGCCTCAAAGCGTTGTTATGAGCCAGCTCTATACGGCCGTCTGGTCCGCTAGTAATACGAGCAAATCCTCTCTCAAATCATATCCTGTCATGTTAAAAAAAAACAGCGACACATCAGACAGTGCGTGTGTGGCCTTGATATAATGGTTAGAACACCTGTCATATTCACAGAAGGTATGGGTTCGTGTCCCAGAGCAATCTTCGACTTTTCCTCTCTTTTTTTTTTTCTTCTTTAATCCAATACACGCCATTCATTATTTACACGTATAGCGTTACCTACTTTGATACTATAGTGTGTGTGTGTGTGTGTGTGTGTGTGTGTGTGTGTGTGTAACTCAAACAGACTATCGGATGTCGTTATATGATGCGCGTTACAAAGCACTTCTTCGCACTGTTGTAGATTTCGAATGATAACACCCCGCTGGTTAGGCACGGAGGAAGACATATGCATATACTCTTTTACTCTTTTACTCGCTTCAGTCATTTGACTGCGGCCATGCTGGAGCACCGACTTTAGTCGAGCAAATCGACCCCAGGACTTATTCTTTGGAAGCCTA
>NC_069002.1:28491779-28495212 GCF_001194135.2 Octopus bimaculoides | reverse complement strand
ATATATATATATATACGACAGGCTTCTTTCAGTTTCCGTCTACCAAATCCACTCACAAGGCTTTGGTCGGCCCGAGGCTATAGTAGAAGACACTTGCCCAAGGTGCCACGCAGTGGGACTGAACCCAGAACCATGTGATTGGTAAGCAAGCTACTTACCACACAGCCACTCCCGCGCATACACAGCCACGACCGTAACATCTTTTTGCCGTTAGGTCTCTTCAATCAGAATTGACCTGGGCCAAAGCAACAATAAGTATGATATTTTTCGTTTGAAAGCTTTATGGACTCTGATGCGAAGTAACTCCTAAATGTAACAAAATGATGATAAATCAAATATAATTGCACAGAAGAGAATTTATGTGCAAGAAAAGAAAAAAAAATATAAAATAAAAAACAACGAGGAAAAATATAATAACCCTAAGTCTATGTATTATGGTATGAAGGAAAGGAAGAGATATGGACGTTTGGATAATATTTGCTTTGTCGAGATTGATAGGGTTAGGAGAGAAACCCAAATGTTAGAGGACACAGTGTGTGTGTGTGTGTGTGTGTCATTTGCAGAAACAGTATGGGTCAAAACAAATTTCTTCGAATTCTTTCTGAAAAGAATCTTTAGATATAGAAAGGTAGAAGCGTGACTGTGTCATAAGAAGCTTGTTTCCCAAACCACATGGCTCAGGATTCAGTTTCACTGCACGGCATCTTGGGCAAGTGACTTCTACTACAGGCAAGCCGACCAAATCCTTGTGAGTGGATTTGCTAGACGGAAACTGAAAGAAACCCGTTACATTATATACATATAATGTGTGTATGTGTACATGTGTGTGTCTTTTTGTTTGTTTGTTCCCACCACCCCTTGACCAATTAGTATTGGTATAACTTTGTGGTGTGGCAAAATGGCCCGATAGAATAAGTACCGGATTTAAGATAGTATCAGGACTGATTTGTTCCATAAAACTCTTCGAAGAGGTCCCCCAACATGACTGCAGTCCAGTAACTGAAACGAGTAATTATTGAAGAATAATTACAATGCCTAGATGCTTCTATGTTCAATGTACATTAATGCGGTACTATATTCTACATTTCATTTTATTATTTCGATATTGTATGCTAAGGCAGCGAGCTGACAGAATTGTTAGGACGCTGGGCAAAATGCTTAGCAGCATTTCGTCCGTTCTTAAGTTCTGAATTCAAATTCCACTGAGGTTGACTTTGCCTTTCATCTTTTAGGGGTCGATAAAATAAGTACCAGATGAGCACAAGGGTCGATGTGATCGACTTACCGTGTGCCAAAAATTGAAACCAATATTATAATTATATGCCAGCTGCTGCAAAGAATTAAATTTTAGTGCCTAGATGCTTCCATATTCAGTGTTGTATAATATGTTACTTCCTAAGCTCCAAGAGGATAAAATAGTCATTATATCACTAGATTTCAAGTCTTAAACGTTTGTGCTGAGAAGCTGCTTTTGAGATATGCACCTAAATTTACAGCAGTGAACGCCTGCAGCTTGAATGTACTAGTTACAATATATCTCCTATCTTAATAGTTTTAATAATAACCACAATGTATTGCAACAACTTAACGACGTTGAATGAATCAACTGTTTATTAAAGCTTAGTTCTCTTTCCTGAATTTGTTCTTGTGAAAATATTTCTAAGACAACTCTAACACCCAAAGCGGCCGTTAGTATTATGTTCATATCGTGGTATACATAATCTCAATCCTCTGTTTGTAATGAGAAAAAGAATTTTAGTTAACATAAATAACCTACAGTGAGAAACAGAATCTTAGTTAATATTATATAGATTTCAGTGAAATTTAAACATATTACGATGTTTATTCTCAATACGTTCTGGAAGATTCGAACGTGAACAGCTTCTTTGTGACAAATATGTGTGCGTAACACTCGTTTCATTAGCATAAGAGATTCTAGGACAACATTGTTCTCCCTCCTCAGCATTACCAGAGAGAGAGAGAGCCGATAGTTTTGTTTATAATTTCAGCAAACAAATTATTGACTGTTCCGTACTGATATCTACCAACCGATAATACATCGCCATACGCACAGTGAAAAACTATTTTATTTGTTTTTTACTTGGTGTATCTGGAAGAAGGGGCAGTTCACTTGCCTTTTTTTTTTTAAGGTCCAGTCGACACGATTGGTGTCCTTAATGTTCTGTTTAAAATTTTGCCGATCCAACACTAGCAAAATAGACATTAGCAGGGGGGAGATTTCAGAAAGATGATGTTCTGGGGAGGAAAAAAACTGAACATAGGAATTAAGTAGGGACCCGGTGGAGAGGAGAGGTTGGATGAAAAAAGGGGAGCAAAATATAGAGAGGTGAGTTGACCGGAGATTCCTGATTGGTGGGGATACGAGACCAGCGACCTCCGAGGAGCTGGGGCTATTATAGTAGCACTGCTAGAAAATACAGAAACAATTCTTTCTAATTTTGGCACAAGGCCAGTAATTTTGAGGTAGGGGTGGATTTCGATAGCATCAACCCCACTGCTCAAATTGTACTTACTTTCTCGACATTGAAATGATGAAAGGCAAAGTCAACCGTGGCGTAATTTTAACTCAGAATGTAAAAAGCTGAAAGGAATGGTGCTAAGCATTTTGACCGGTGCAATATCGATTCTTTCAGCTGGCCATCTTGGAAAAGACAGAAATAATTCAATGAACACTAAGTCAGCTATAGCCTAGAATGAAAGGATAACGGTTTTCTTTCTCTTTCCAACAAGAAACAACATTATAGAACTGGAAGATCTGAGCTCGATGCACAGAGCTCAGTTATCTAGTTGTGATATAACAGCACACTATGTAGACATGAGATTTTGATTTCAAATGATACAGAAACTGAATTGGACAATGGTTATTATTTCACACTCATTAGTACAATTAGTACAGAAGCATTAATGCCTTGCTGAGTCTGTTTTAGATCGTCACGTTTTGAGTTCAGATCCTGTCAACATCGACCTTGCTTTTCATCCTTCAGGGGTCGACAAAGAACCAGTGAAGAACTGGAGTTAAAAGTAATGACTTACCCTCTTCCCACAAAAATTGCTCACCTTGTGCCTAAATCAGAAACTATAATTAAATTCTAGATGCAAAAAAATATAATGCTTCCGATTTGTTGAATAAGTATGTCTCTGGGTATACATGTTGATGTTTCACGAACATGTATATATATATATATATATATATATATAGACAATCAATACTTCATTTCATTTTACTGAATATATTATATACTCCATATCCTACATTAATATTATAAGAATATAAATAAAACATAAAAAACAGACAGATTTGGAATTCCTTTGAGTAACATATTCCTCTATACACTATCATACAAACCCCTTTTATATATATATATACATTCAATGTTGCATTAAAAAACTATGTTCTTTTTAAATTATGCAT
>NC_069002.1:28489935-28491611 GCF_001194135.2 Octopus bimaculoides | reverse complement strand
GATAGTGTGTCAGAGGAAATCTATTGTTTCGCATTGTCGGAAGTGTGATTCCATAAATCAAAAATCGTTATCTGCGCCGTCTACCACTGTTGTCGGTGCAAATACAGACTTTTTGGCGGTTGGCTTGATATAAGAACCGATCTGCAAAAAATTCTGTTCGCTGAAAGCATAAACAAATATAGCGGCTTTGTTTAGGCTCAGGGTTCCGACTGACGATATACAAAATGTCGAAACACTGGTGTCCCAGAATGCCGTACGCCAAGGAAACGAGCGTGTCGAACGCACTATCATTGTAGAAGGAAGACGTTATTCTCCTAAAATATACACAACAGCGTCCAGCATATTTTGCGCCAGAACCTGCCTAGATATATTAAGAATAAATGAGTAAATAGTCAATGTAATCAATAAATTGTAAAGGTATATCAGGGTAAGTACTACAGTGAAGCCATAATCCACCGTCAGATCAACATGGATTATAGATTATTCATAGATTTTTGAGGAAGCACCCATCATGCAATTTGGACTTATATCGTCTCTGCTGAACATTAAATAAAAGTAATGTTAATACAGTAGGGTTTCGTGTATCTAATATAGAGAATTGAAAAGAAAAGTTGATTAAATGGGATTATCCATGCAGTTAGTAAATAGAAATTCCCACCGAGAGATGCTTCAAATATATATTTTTTTTAAAAAAAGCAAGCAGTAGTCAACAGTAATAAAATAAATTAAATATTTAGAAATACGGAAAACGAAGGATGAGCTGAGGTGTGGCCCTTCACTGGTTAAAACAATGAATGTTGTTTCGGTTTTCTAAAACTTTCTCGGGAAGAATTTCCTGCTCAGTCGACAGAATTAAAAGTGATCAGTATGTGTGTGTGTGTGTGTGTGTGTGTGTACGTGTGTTTCTGTGTTCGTATGTGTGTGTGTGAGTATGCAGCTATTTGTGCATGCGAGAATTGTGCCTGCGCACCTATATAACATTATAAAACATGTATGGAAACGATACACGAATGCGTCCGTACACACAAGTAGATAGCAACCCGCATTAATATGTATAATAAAACTATATCTATACCAGCATTCTCTCTCTCTCTCACACACACACATATATATATATATATGTATATATGGATGTATTAATTCTACATTCATACAAGTGCACTCATCTCCTAAAGTATCAGCAAACGTGTGCACATACGAACATATGTGCCGACATTGATACATAGACATATCTTCAACCAAACACATACACCTATCGATAATCATTCATAAACATATATATGTATATATATCTACAGACAAACGCTAGCTTATGCTTTATGCTACATATATCTATTTAGCCTGTCAATCAATATATACATCTATCCCTTTGCTGAAATTTACCAATTCTTTCTCTTCACAGATTAATAGAAATCCACCATCGTTTATATATATATATATATATATATATATTACTACGGCACTCAGTCGGTTACGACGACGAGGGTTCCAGTTGATCCAATCAACTCGTGAAATTAACGTGCAAGTGGCTGAGCATTCCACAGACACATGTACCCTTAACGTAGTTCTCGGGAGAGATTCAGAAGAAACTGGAAGAAAGAGTGAGAGAAAGTTGTGGTGAAAGAGTGCAGCAGGGTTCGACACCCCACCCACCCCACCCTGCCGGATCTTCGTGG
>NC_069002.1:28489100-28489887 GCF_001194135.2 Octopus bimaculoides | reverse complement strand
GCTTTAAATGTTTTCGCACAATAAGCACTCACAGCGCTCAGTCTGGGAATCGAAACCGCGATCCTATGACCGCGTGTCTGCTGCCCTAGTTACTGGGCCATGGCGCTCCCACTAATATGTTAATATGTATGTGTGGAAATGGTAGTGTTAGTTCTATGGAAGTTCACATACGTAAAGAAAATAAGGAACAGAATTTAAAATAAATAAATGGAAATATGAAAATTAAAATTAGTAAGTTATTGCAAGTATTATAGAATGTTAACCTGTTGTAATATGTCTCTGCGGACAAGTGGTAATACTAGACGTGAGCGAACGCACTGAAATACAAATAGTTTTCCTGACTTCAGTGTATTCGCTGACTGCTTTGTTTTGCAGGAGAGCAGGGGGCACTGAGAACGAAAATTTTGTGAATACAGCGATAGAGATGTATACAGAGTATACAGACAATTGTAAACGCATATGCACATGTATATTTTTATATACATACACGACACATCTCTTTCTATATATGTTTATGAATATGCATGTTTATATATATATATATATATGTACATATATATATAAACATGGATAATGAATATATATGTATATGCATGTTTATATATGTATATATATACATGTTTATGTGTATATATATATATATATATATTCATGTATATACATGCGTGTATATATATTCATGTATATGCATGTGTATATATATGTATATATATATTCATGTATATGCATGTGTATATATTTATATATATATATATATATATATATATATATATATATATATATATAT
>NC_069002.1:28480641-28487762 GCF_001194135.2 Octopus bimaculoides | reverse complement strand
TATATATATATATATGCGTGTTTGTCCCCCCAACATCGCTTGACAACCGATGCTGGTGTGTTTACGTCCCCGTAACTTAGCGGTTCGGCAAAAGAGACCGATAGAATAAGTACTAGGCTTACAAAGAATAAGTCTTGGGGACCATTTGCTCGACTAAAGGCGGTGCTCCAGCATGGCCACAGTCAAATGACTGAAACAAGTAAATGAGTAACGAAGACGTAAGCGAATCAAAACCGATTGTCAAGCGGTGCGTGGACACACACGCACGCCGGACTTCTTTCTGTTTCTGTGTACCATTCACAAGGCTTTATAGTCCAGTGCTCCGCAACCGGTAACCTGAGTATAAGTTTTTTTCCTATACTTTAGATCAGGTGTACCGCGAGGAAAAAAAAGATGTTGCGAAGCACTACTTCAGTCAACCTGGAGCAATAGCAGAAGACCTTTGCCCAGCGTGCAACGCAGTAGGACTAAACCTGGAACATTGCGACTGACAAGCAAATCTCTTGCCACTCGTCCATGCCAGCGCCTATCATATCCACTTAATAAAAACGAAAATACTGTTTTACCTCGATTTCTGTTTTTCTCAACACAAAACATATTTCCAATAAATCAGTTTAACCTACATTTATAAAAAGTCTGAATTCACTTAGTGAAATGTTATGAACAGCTACATTATTCTTATTTACATATTATGCATATTAAAGTTATTAACAACTATATAATATTCGTAATGTGACTTTGAAATGTCAAATAAATCATTAGGGCCTTGTTTTACTCATTGTTATAATGTCTCACAAGATGTTTAGTTGTTATTATTAAGTTTTTAGTGTGATAATGTGCACTATATTTTGAATAGATATTTTGCTTTAAAAAAAAAAAAGCAGTAGAAGTTCGAAAGTTCAGGGAAGCGTGCGTGGTATTTCTGCCTGTCTTTCTCTACCTAACTCTGTGTCTCACACAGATTCTCATTCTTTCTACGTTTTTATTGTTAAAAAGAACCTAATTATATAGCGTTATCTGTCTACGAATATTTTATATACATACATACATATATATATATATATATATATATATATATATATATATATATATATATATATATATATATAAGCGCAGACATGGCTGCGTGATAAGGAGCTTGCTTCCAAACCACATGGTTCTGGGTTTAGTCTCACTGCGTAAGTACCTTGGGCAAATATCTTCTACTGTAGCTGCGGGCTTTGCGAGTGAATCTGGTAGACAGAAACTGAAAAGCCTGTCGTATATATATATATATTTATATATATATATATATATATGTATATATATATAATGTTTGTGTGTCTGTGTTTGTAACCCCCACCATCGTTTGACAACCAATGCTGATGTGTTTACGTCCCCGTAAATTAGCGGTTCGGTAAAAGGGACCGATAGAATAAGTACTAGGCTTACAAAGAATAAGTTCTGGGGTCCATTTCTTCGACTAAAGTAGATAAAATTACGTATAATAATGACTGCGAATTTTGGCATGAAACCAGCAATTTCGGGGAATTAGTGGGGAGGGGGAGTCGATTGCATCGACCTCAGTGTTCAACTGGTACTTAATTTATCGACTCAGAAAGGATGAAAGACAAGGTCAACCTCGGCGGAATTTGAACTCCGAACGTAAAGACGGACGAAATTTTGCTAAGTATTTTCCCCCGCGTGCCAACGATTTGTAAGGAATCCACCAGTAGAAACTACACCAAATCTAAGACAGTGGAGCAAGATGTGGTTCTCTAACCCGTTCGGATCCGCTCAAAGGCTCTAATTTATGCCGTCATAGAAAGCGAATGCACAAATTGGTATACAGTACATGCATAAGTATATTGTATGCATGCCCGTGTGTATGTGTGTGTTGGATATGTGTTTTCAATTTTTCTGTCTGTCTTTTAACTTATTTCGGTCATTGAAATGCCACCTTGAAGGGGTTTTAGACGAACAAATCGACCCCGACGCACTTATTGATTATGCCTGGTACTTTTTCTATCTATTTTAACGAACCGCTAAGTGATGGAAGCACACATCAGCAGCGGTTATGAATCACACACAAATATATATTTATATACAGGACAGTGTTCTATCAGTTTCCATCTACCAAATCATGCTTTAGTTGGCCCGTGGCTACAATAGAAAACACCTGCCCGAGGTGCCATGCAATGGGACTGAACTCAAAACCGTGTAGTTGGGAAGTAAAGTTTCTACCACACAGCCACGCTTGCGCCTATATGCATAAAGCATGTAGGTTGTATGTGTATGTATATAATATTAACATAATTTCGTTGAATATGTATAAATTTACACCATTAGAAAGACTAATATTTCTCACCTTAAATCAGATGTGCTCAGTAAGCTAGATTTTCACACAAAAAATGATAATAATGATAATAATAATAATAATAATAATAATAATAATAATAACAGCTATACTTTTTATAAGGCACAGAGTTTTTATCTTGCTGTGGCCTTCGTTAATTTCTTTTTTATTGAGTATAACGCAATTAATAGGTGTATATGTATTTGTATACTTGTGTATATAAACATACATATATGCATAAATATAAATGTATATGAATACATTTGCATATATTCAATTACTGAGATGTGTAGTGTATGTATATGATATGTGCATATCAGTGTTATATATATAAATTTTTCACATGTATATTATGTACGTATGTGCATATGTGTGTGTGTGAATATATATGTATATATATATATATATATTTACATAAATGCGTGTGTGTTTCGTATGCATATTATATACGTATGTACATGTTTTTGTGTATGTATATAATAGATATATATGTTTATTTCGTTCGGGCACATAGCGATAGTAATAATCTGATGTTAGAACTCAATACATGTATGCTTCAGAAAGAAGCGTTAGTTGAGTACAGAGCGTAATAAAACATAAGTAAATGACAGAAGATCAAGAAATTATGTAATATAAAGTAATATGTTCATAGACACACACACGTGAGAGTGAGAGTTTGTGTGTGTAACTGCTGAAAGAAAAATGAGGTAATGAAAGTATATTTAATGTAACGTGCGCTTCGTAAGAAAAGGAGAAAGGAGGCAAGGATAAGAATTTTAAAAAATATTAGTGATGAAAGAAATATTAGAATATGTTGACGAATGTTAAGACTGACCGGAAGTTAGAGATGACGATTAGTTAAAGGGACAGTAAGAAGTTTCAAACGGAAAAGAACAATAGAAGAGGTAATTATAGAACATTGCTTGATAGTGTCTGTTTGTGTACCTGTGTTCTGTTAAAGCTATGTCTGTGTTTTCGCGAGGGGCGTACTCCGTATTTGTTTCTCGTGACATTATAGTATGGCTTGAAGACGCAGTTATGGTTGGTTGTCTGGTCAAGAAGCACGCTTTGCAGCCACGAGGTTTCGGGTTCATTCACACCCAGTGGCACCTTGGGCAAATATCTTCATATATATAGACCCCCCCCCCCCCGGGGCTGAACAATGTATTTGTGAATGAACTTGAGAGACGAAAACTGTGCGGAAACCCGTTGTGCGTGTGCGTGTGTATATATATATATATATATATGTATGTGTGTGTATATATATATATATGTATGTGTGTGTATATATATATATGTATGTATGTGTGTGTGTGTATATATATATGTATGTGTATATATATATATATATGTGTGTGTGTGTCCTCCCTCACTACAGCTTTACAAATGTTGTTCGTTTGTTTACGTTCCTGTCATATAGCGGTTCGACAAAAGAGAATCGATAGAATGTTCCATACTTAAAAAATAAATACAGGGTTGATTTGTTCGACTAAACATTTCAAGTCGGTGCTCCAGCGGTTATCTTTGTGGCAGTCTTGGTGTGTATGTGTTTGTGTTTGTGTGCTTGTGCGCGTGTTTATCTACACGCGCATGTTTATCTACACGCGCATGTTCTATATTTAACCCTAATCA
Organism: Octopus bimaculoides; assembly: GCF_001194135.2. Taxonomy (NCBI): domain Eukaryota; kingdom Metazoa; phylum Mollusca; class Cephalopoda; order Octopoda; family Octopodidae; genus Octopus; species Octopus bimaculoides. Next base: position 28,483,795 of record NC_069002.1, on the reverse strand, counting down.
TGGTAATGGCTAATACAACATACTGTTCACACAACAATTTAAAGAATAAATTCAAAAGAAATGAACAAACCTTATTCATCAAATCAAATATTATTGTATTCCTTGTCCATTCTGCAGAGGTCGACTTTGCTTTCCACCCTCTTGAAAGTCGATAAAATGAATACCAGTTCAGTACTGGGATCGATGTAATTGGTTAACCCCCTCGCCCGAACTTTCAAGCCTTTCGCCTATAGTAGAGAGGATTGTATTCCTCACCTCTTTTCCAGCGGATTAATATATTTCAGATTACTTATTAATTCCCAATTATCGAAGAATTTTTCAGAAATATCAATACCATTTGATATTTTGTCAGTCTAGTTTCTATCGCAATGTAATTAGCAGTAAAATCGTATAAAGTATATAATGAAGATATTTCCTGAATATCTATATGCGTGGCTGTGTAGTAAGAAGTTTATTTCCCAACCGCATGGTTCCGGGTTCAGTCCCGCTGCGTGGTACCTTGAGCAAGTGTCTTCTACTATAGCCTCGGGTTAAAAACCGAAAGAAGCCTGTCTTGTGTAATGGTATGTTTACATTCCCGTAACATAGCGATTCGGCAAAAGAAAAAAGACTGATAGAATAAGCATCAGGCCTTTAAAAATGTTAATAGTGGGGTTGATTCCTTCGGCTAAAATTCTTCAAGGAGGTGCTCCAGCATGGCCGCAGTCTGATGACTCAAGCAAGTAAAAGAAATATTAATATTATGTATTATATTTGTAACAGTTTTCATATAAAATAGCTTTTATACAGATTTTCTTTTTAGTTTATACTTTCACCTAAAAGAAAACCATCTCAAGGAAATTAAATGAAACTAACAATAGTTCAAATTTAGACACAAGGTCAGTGATTTTGGACTACAATGCATGACTGGTGCTTTGTTTTATCAATCCCGAAAAGTTGAAACGTTAAGTTGACATCAGTTAACATCGGTGTTGTTTGAAGTCTGAATGCAAACCAGTCAGAATATCGCAAAGCGCCTATTTTTGTAGAAGACGCTCTGCCAATGCAGTGTTTTTGCAAAACAGCCATAATGGTTCCTGAATTAGATACAAAACCAGCAATTTGCAGAGGTGAGGTTTATTTGGTGGTGTCGACACTCGGTGCTGGCACTTTATTTCGTTGAATCTGGAAGAACGAAAGGCAAATCTCACCTCGGTGGAATTTGGACTCAGAACGAGAGGAAATACTGCAAAGCATTTTTCCGAAGCGGGGTTCTCCGTAATCCTAGGATTCCGCAAAAGGTTCCTAGGGGTTCCGCGAGAAAGAGTGTAATAAGCTAATGCTAATTTCATGATCTTAGTATTACTTTACAAGCACAACATATTATTGATTATTGTAATATAGACATCATCCTATCTAACCTATTATGTTATATAAAAAAAAAAAATAATAATAATAACCACACGCACACACATATATATATGATATTTACCACGTGAACTACGATGGATGAAAAAATATGAGAAAGATACAGTATATAATTATTTCTTTTTTTTTGTGCAGGAGTGGGGGGGGGTCCTTGAGACATGTAATTTATTTTAAGGGTTAACCAAGGGTAGAAAGGTTGAGAAACACTGCCCTAACGATTCCACCAATCCAACACCGTACAATAACCCTTTCTACTTTAGACCCAATGTCAGTAAATTTCAGTGGTGGGGGGGGGGGATTAAGCGGATTACATCGAGCCTAATGCTAAACTGTAATTCATTTTATTAACTGTAAGAGGATGAAACGCAAAGTCGGCTTTGGCAGCATTTGGACTCAGAACGGAAAGACGGATGAAATGCCGCTAAGCATTCTGTCCGGCATGTTAACAGTTCACCAGATCGCGCCGCCTCTGGATAACCAGTTGTAATGAGTGTGGATGTATGTCACTACTTTACGTCACAGTATTTCAGGTTATGTTTTATTTTATTAGTAACAAATATATCAATAATTGAAAGCTGGAGCAAACAAGAAAAAAAAAATCATGCAAAAATGCGATAATGCAAACACATGAAGAACTAAATAGATGTTCCAAACCAAAATTCGGGGGCAGTTTAAGCTTGGTGAAGGGAAGAAAAATCAATAATGTGAAAATATTTTTTAATAAATATTCTTTATTTTTAATTATCAACATAACTAATTAACAAGACATGTTTGTTTGTAAATATAACACAGATGTATTTCCAAGTTTAATTTGCAACCCTCGAATTTTGTGTATTGGTAAAATTTCGTTTAACTGCCTTTGTCTGAGCACCCAGCATTTATATACATTTTTCCTTTCTCCCATAACATAGGATTTTGGTTTAATTTTAAAAAAAATAAACAGAAAGAAATTTCATGTGGAGAAAAATATATTAAAACAAAATCACATTAAAAATGCATGCAAGCGGTACATGCGGGTTAGTGTTCGGTAGACATCACAGGGGGTAAAAGCAGAACCATGATGGACATAATTGGATGAGTAGCGATTCATACTTGGCTACACAACCGACCATGTTCTGACTGGCATGATGACGTAGCGTGCAAGGACGTCACCCAAGAATTAGCGGAATTACGACGAAGAACTTCAGCGTTTTTTGCAACGAAATAAACCTGTCTTGGTAAGGACTTACTGTTGGCATCATTTGGCACGATATCAGGTCTGTTGAGGTGACCATTCTGAAGAGGCATGACATCATTAACCAGAGATGTAGACGCGTGTCGAATTTTTTCCGTCGAATAAGGATATTTAAATGTACTAAAGTTTTTCTTGTCCTTCTCCAGTAAGGAGATCTTTTCTGACTTACGAACCGAAGCAGCGCTATTATCGGTTGGTTGCACAACAGCACCGTTCAGCTTGCTCTTATAAACTTCGTTGTTATTGTTGTTATTACTGCTAACCACACCAGTAGATGTGTTTCGTTTACTGGTGTTATTAGCACTATTCATTTTATTGTTTGATGAACGATCAACTTTTTGCTGATTGTCATTAGCAATTCCGTTTAAGTGGACATTTTCTTCCTCTTGGACGGCATGTAAATGACTATCAGGCTGAGGAGTTAAACAATTTCGATTGAAATATTGGTCACATTTGTTCCGCAAATCCATTTTATAGTCATGAGATAAGCTGCCATCTCTTGACTCCAAAGCT